>NW_010201051.1:13707-39659 GCF_000695765.1 Mesitornis unicolor | reverse complement strand
GTCTTGCAGTCTCCAGTTTGGGGGGGGTGGTTCCCAGTATGTGCTCCATATACCAGGAGTCCCAGTGGGAAGTACCACGACTGACCGCTGCCTTCCTCTCCTGGCACAACCCGGCTGTGCTGTGAAGCTGTCCTGCCTGAGGCCGTGCCTCCTCTGCTAGCACTGGGCCTACCACCACATGGCTGTTTGGGATGACAGCACTGCGGGCCCTGCTGCAACACCAACAGCTGTGTGTGACAATGAATAATATTAATTACAAGTGCTTTCTAGAGCAAGAGCCATGGGCAGGGCTGGTGGCAGCCTTGTGCCTGCCGTGGTGTTGGACTGTGGAGCCTTTCGGAAGTGGCTCCCTCTGAGCACTGAGCCTTGGTCTTGCAGGGGCCCACGTTATGTATCAAAAATACAGCCATACTGAAGAGCTATTGGGTATTTAAAGGCATTAGGGCAATAGATATGTCTCTCCTGTGCTCTCCTTGATCACCATCCATGACTTGATGGGGTATTTGAGCAAGGAAAGGCTAACTACCAACAGGACACTGCCCATCAGCAAGCTTGTGTTGTTTCCGTGTTGGTTATATGTGTGTTACTACAACAAATATAGTGCATTTTGCTACACAGTCTGCCTTGTTTAAAAAAAAACCCAAAAGGCATTTTTCTGAGCAGGAGGAATTTAATGCAGAAGTTCTTTCTCTTGTTGTTTTTAACTTTTGTTTACTCAATGTCCTAAGTAATCATAGAGAGTAGAAAGAAGTGTGACTGCAACCAAGGTATAAATTCATAGAATGATTCCAGATTGGAGATGACTGCATTAAGATATTTTATGTAAGACAGGCAGGGTTTGTAGAGAGATGTAGCATGACTGATTGGGTCAACTGAAAGAACCAGAAATAACAAAGCACCTCCTTAAAAACAGCACTCTGTAAGCAAATTTGCTTATTAGACCTTGTCATACTCGCCAACTACACAACTGAAGAGGACAAAGGGGAGCAGACTACTGCAGAGCCATTGCCACAATATTTCCACTTAATGAAGCCACCATTTCCTCTGGCCAGACCAGAAGATGAGGCATTAGTCAGGTGACAGAAGGGCCATGTGCTGTTCACTGTCTGCAGGATGCCGGATTGCATGTGAATGATACAACTGCCAGGGACATAAGAAACTTCTCTTCCCGGGACAATAAGGAGCCAGTCAAAAGAAAGGACACATGGCAAGGGCAACAGGGAAAAGATATCTGTGATTTTGCCATGGATATTCTTCCCGTTGATGAGTTACAATGGCAGAGAGCTGGCTGACCTGTCATCCTCCTCCATGCCTCTCTCCTCTGGCTCTGATGGCCGACTTGGTCCCCTGACAGGTCCTTCCTTGGGCTGATGTAAGTCACTGATTTGGAAGAAAATAGCTTAATTGCTGCTGCTGCCGTTGTTGGTTTAGGCTGAGTTTATTTTCTGTGGGTCGGTGAGCTGAACAGTCTTACAGCAAGTCCCACTGCAAGCTCGGTCTGCTCCTCTATGCAAATTCACCCTTGCAACTTCACCACAAAGTCATTCCCTGTGTAATTTGGGGAGAGTACTGAGGATCATTCTCACCTGCTGAGTGAGGACACCTGTGTTGTGAAGCCCTGTGTACAAGGGGAAAAAGCTTTCAGCACTTCTCAACCTTGCAGCCGGATGTGGTGTGACAGCCATGCCTGCACTTCATCAGTGGGTGCAGACTGAGGTGTTACGGCTTTCCCCTTTTTTGGGGAATAGCTGGGAGAAGGGGAACTGACTGCCAACAGGGTGAGGATTTCCTTGGCCTCCAGTGATTCCTTGTACTACATAAGCAACTGAAAGGGAGCCAGATGGGCTTGTGCCATTGGAGTGAAAAATCTTACCAAAGTGTATGGGCTCCTGAGAAACGTGCCAGTGCTGATTAATTGGAATTTATCCCCATGTAAAACTTCCTGGCAAACACCATTTGGCTTGGTCAACCACCACCAAGACATGAATAGGAGCAAGCAAATGTTTGTTGGCATTTTTTTTAAGTGTGAAGTGTACAGCTGCGTGTCTGAATGTGACATGTGGATATTTGTAAGCATCTAGAAGTCATCTGAAAGTGCTGGGCTAGCCATGTTTCAGCTCCATTGCTGCAGGCAGCAGTCAGTTAAATAGGAACTGGTGGTGCTAAGGAGCCTGGTCAAGCTCCACAGGGCTCACTTCAGGGTGCTTGGACCCTGCAGAGCTGCTGATGGATGGCACGGGCACAACAGGCTGGGTCTGTGTGTTCAGAAGGGAGACGGTGTCACCGTCAGCATGCTGTGCTCTAATTCAGTGAGGCTGGCTTATCAAAGTCCTAGCAAAATCTGTATCAGGGCCAGGCGCAGTAATCAGCTTGTCTCATGGGCTTTGTGATTACCCTTTCCTTGCCAAAGCTGGGTTGATGCTTCTTTCTCCTTCAGCAAAGGTAAATGTAAGGCTGTGCTCAAAACCCCTGAAGATGGGTGGGAGTCTGTGTGTGCTGCTGCAGGTACAGGAGGAGGACAGCTTGCAAAGCTGCACTGCTTTCTCAGAGCAGCAATTCTGCTGTCACGTTAGGTTTATGGTGTATTCAGAGCTTGGATGTGGTCTTGAGGGAGATGCTACTGTAGCTAAATACATGCATGCAGCAGGCCCTGCTGTGCATGGCACTGCACAAACATGGGTCTGGATCTATGAAAGGATTGTGGTCCCTCTTAAATACCATTCATCTGCTAATCAGGTTCAAAATCTAGGTGCTAAATATCTTTGCAAACCCTTATGGAGGCTGCTATGGTTCTTGGATACTTTATTTCTGGTGAGCAAGTCCCAGGCAAGTCTGCAGAGCTGCTGCTTCCTTCATCATGCGTTGTCTCGCTCAGGGTGTCTGGGCTGGAGGTACAGTCTAGAGAGACACATCAATGTGAGCCCTATGAGACCCACTGCCACACGCTGGGAGCTCAGGGTATCAAAGGATCCACCTGGACCACTCCTCAGCCCTTGGTGGGTCGTGCTTGGTGTGCACATCTCTGCAGACACTTACCTCCTCCCTGTACCAGAAAAGGGAAAAAAGCTATAGGGAGCATGAGGAGGTCTTGGTCATTAATGAATAGCAGTCTACAATGAAGTTTTGATACAGAGTTTCTAGTAAGAGAGGAGTATGCATTTATTATGGGATGTTTTCTGCTTATTTACTCTCTGTGAATTCGCTGGTTGCTAATTTTAAAACTACTATGGAAAACTATCAACATCATCAATGAGCCATATGAATGAAAATGCTGGTTGGCTCTTGAGAGTTTAATGTAGCTTGCCTCATTGATAAGAAATGGGAAAACCACAGGGAAAAGCTCATTGCTTGCAGTTTATTCCTCTCAGTCCCTTGTTCTTGCGGCTAAATTTGTTCATTAAGGCCTAAAATTTATGATGGGCTAGATCAGTTTTTAAAAACATATGCAAATGTCTCATCCAAGCTCTGGATTAGCTGGACAGAATGTCAGCATTGCAGTGCATGCCAAGAGGAATAGTTCATTGTTTCAAAAGGGTTATACTTATATGGTTATTCGCTGACTCTTCCCTCAACACCCCCCCGTGAAGAATCATGGACAGAAAAGTTTAACATAAGTTCAGAAATGTTTTGCATATCACCTTGTAGTGCTAATTTAATGCAGATTATATAAATAACAGTTTTTTACATATCTAAATCTCATTCTCCTACAGGCCCTGCAATTCCTGTTGGGGTGGATGTGCAAGTTGAAAGCTTGGACAGTATTTCTGAGGTTGACATGGTACGTAATCCTCTTTTAAGCCTCAATTATTTCTAGTCATAAAAGTCCCTCCCACTTGAAGCCTATGGGTTTCAAATTATCGGTCAGATGAAAGTTACGGCAGCATTTGGCAAATTCAAAGAGGCTGATATTCAGAACTAAAGACTTGATAGAACCAAGTGATCAAAGGCTTATCTCTGTACTGTCACATAAAGACTAAAAGTATGAATGAAAAAGGGATTTTAAATAGGAGAATAATCAGTGCTATGAAGGATCTATCACAACCGAAAATATAATCAGCTGTGTAAGAAGGTCTGTGGGTATATGGGGAAGTTCACATAAGTTGCATTTACTGCAGAAGTCTTCTTTAGGCAACCAGTGAGTCCATTTGTTTTAAATGCATGATTCTGGGAGGTGCATTAGAAAATTAAACTGGCAACATAAATGAGAAGGAGCTGCTTCTGCTTCACTGGGAGTAACCTCACTGAGGTGTGAGAGTGGGAGCTGCCGGGGGAGCCTGGACTGCCTCTGCCAAAGAGGAATTTGGTGTGGTGGAGCAGTCTTTCAGTCACTGATGCTGCTCAGGAAATCCACACCAAGTTCAATTGTGATTTAGTATCTTTGATTTTTTATTAATTTTTAAAAAGGAAGAAATACATGCAGTTGTTAACTTTCAACAGGTTTCAAGGTGTTCCCAGTGAAAGGAGTATGCACATACTCTTTTCTTTGTTTTTTACAATGCAAAATAGAACAAAATAACTGGAAAGAGAAGTGGAAAGGGGAAAATAGAGGAGAAGAGGAAGCTTCTTTGTTCCTTCCTCCTTTTGCCTTTTCCTCTCTATTCTTGGACACCTTCTCTGGTCTAGACAAAACATGAAGACTTAAAGGAAGAGCTTTGGGTTGATAGATTTTCATTGTGGTGCTATTATGTCTTCATTAAAACAAGGGAGCTTGCCTTCCTGGATATTGAAAGAGAAGGTTTGGGGGGATGTGTGCAATGAAGCACATGAGAGGGAGCTGTCAGAGCAGGAATGGCTGTTGTGAGAAGTCTTGAGGCTCTAATATATCAAGATAACGCCGTAGCAGCAAAGACACCTAATTAGTGCAGGTAAATAACTTGCAATGCTTTCTGTCAGGAGCATCTGATTTCAACAAAAATCTTGCCCATCAGAAAGCTTTGAGGTCAGTTCGCTCACTTTGCTGTTGATAGCTCCTAAGCCCTATCTTCCCAGCACAGGACATATACTTTCCACTACAGTTGCTGGTTTGTGTATGTGGTGGAAGAACGGTCTCCTAGATCGCATGAAATATGCTTCCAAAAGTGAGGCACTTCTGTATGTTCATTCACTGTGCCCCCAGCAGGTACTATCATCCTCTCATTTTGTCATAAAACTAGTTCCCTAATGGATTTTCCTACTTGTGAGTAATGAAATAAACCCCTTTTCTTGGTTGGTAACTCGTGTGTGTGCTGGTCAGAAAGGCACAAGCTGTCAGTGATTGCAACCTGCCTCGCTTGACTCATGCTGCAAGAAAACTTCCCTAAGTTGGACTTTGTACTTAGAAGCTGTCATCGGCTGCCTCTTGGGCTTGATGTCTGCAGCACTTGGTGCCCTGTATGTTGGCCATTGGAGGCCTGTTTGGAGAGAGAAGGGTGCTGAAGGTGGGAGAGGAGGGGTGTCCTGCATAGTGGGACAGGGAAAGGGCCACACTTCCTGCCCTGTCTGTCCGCAGGCTGTCTCTGTGCCCCTGCTATCGTGGCTGTAAGTCACATCAGGGTGCTTGGCTGATGCCACATAGGTCCCTGTCCCCCTGTGTTCCCATGATGGCTCCAGAGAAGCACTCTGCAGCCGCAGCTTCAGACTGCCTGGCCCTCCTCTCTGGTGACCCTGAAGGCTCATTTTTACCCCTTTTTTCCTTCTGATGTAAATGACACTGACTCCCAAGAAACCATCAGCAGTGCCTCTTCCTTGCTGTCTATTTTCCCAACTCTGGTCAAGCTGATGTTCTTTACTCATCCAGCCCCTGAGGTTGGCTTCTCCAGCCAGGTTGCAGCCTGGGCCCTGCCAGTAGCAGCAGTCGCTGGAAGTGTTTTTTGGGTCTGTAGCTGTCAGGGAAAGGTGGTCGGTGTCCAGAGGGGAGCAGGAGCTGGCAGCATACCTGGGGGGGAGCAGGGATGGAGGCTGGAACCCCTCTGCCAAGGTGAGGATCAGCAGGTGGCTGAGCAGTGTCCCTCTGGCAGGGGTCTGCCACGGTTGGAAAGGGAGCCTGGGTGTCTGCTCAGCTGCGCAGCAGGGCAGGAGCGGGCACTGGAGACTTCTTCAACAGATTTGTGAAAAACCTGTTGCCAAGGCAGCCCATTGAAATGGAGAGACAGGTTAACCAATGGTTCGTCATTGGTAAAGCAGAATGAGGTGGTGGTGGTGGTTTTAGAAAGCAGTTGCTGAGTGGTTAGGAGGAGATCCGGGTCTGTGTTGCTGCCTGCCCAGGCTTGGCAGCTGTGGCTCCCGTAGCTACTCACTTAATTGGGAATATAAAGAAAACAAGTGTATTTGATCTCTCAGAATGAGAGTAGATTCAGCTCTGAAAGCAGCAGCTGCCAGGTCAGGATCAACAAACAGATGTTTTCCTTTGTGTGACTGAAGCTCTTGTGTCCTCATCGAGCTTAAAAGAGAGCTTTATTTATACACTTGTATGGTAGGAATAACAGTTCACTCACTTGGATGCTGTTTGCAACAATTTAGTTACTTTCAGGATGAATTGCTTAGTGTTTAGCCTGACCAATAACCTGATTTTGAAAGTTTTTCCTCTGGAACATGCTATCGATACCATAGTCCTTCAAGAGAATTTTGCCAGGATTGAACAATCCTTTCTGCAGGGCAGTGCTTCTCTTGGGGTATATATATTTATATATCCCTTTTGAGACCGAACATTACTGGGTACTATAATGCATTGATTGTGGGTTTATGTTTTGTTTTGGCTGAAGTTATTTTGTCAGGAAAATCTACTCACAAAGAGCATTGATCCAGGGTAGAAACGGGGATTGAGAGGGGAGGGATTTCAGCTACGTGGTAGGAGTGAGTTTTCTTTCTGGTGTTTCTTAGATATAGAGAGCAACACTGACAGACGTCTCTCTGGTTCTCTTCCTTGTTCGTGAAGGATTTCACTATGACTCTGTACTTGAGGCACTACTGGAAGGATGAGCGCCTCTCGTTTCCCAGCAGCAATAACAAGAGCATGACCTTCGATGGCAGGCTGGTGAAAAAGATCTGGGTCCCTGATGTCTTCTTTGTGCATTCCAAAAGGTCGTTCATTCATGATACCACCACGGACAACATCATGCTGCGAGTGTTTCCCGACGGTCATGTCCTCTACAGCATGAGGTAATGGTGCAGCCCCGCTGCTCCTGAGCATGGCTTTTGTGACTTTTTGAAGCCCCGATGTTTCACTGTTAATTTTGCTCCTGGCATGGCTTTTGGGACTGCCAGGACTTCTACTGCTACTCTCACTGCTGATGCAGAGCCCTGTTTCCAGCATGTCCAGTACAAGATGCTTTGCAGGAAGCTATGAGAAACCATGCTGTGGGCAGTAACAGGATAATCTCCTCCTGGGGGAAGCATCCTCCTAACTCTTTGCAGTCAGAGGAGGGCTTAGTCGAGTGGGAATGTTCTCCCGGGGTCAGTGTGTGATTAAACTGGAAGCTGCTGATATACCAGATGGTGGCCTCTATAATTATCCTATTTTGATTCCTGTTTGTCTAGAAAAACTTTTTTTGTTCGATTTCTTTTTTTGCTGGCATTTGCATGTTGAAGTAAAGGTTTAAGTTTATTGAAGCTGAAATGGTAGCAATAAAGATACCCTGTAGTCCCTGATTTTCTAGCAGATGTTTTGACTGGAAGAACCCTGAGGCATGTCTGTTATGACCTAAGGCCTGTGGGTGCACAGAGATTGTGACTGTGGGTTTGCAGGGTTCTGTAATACACAAGGACATGGAGGCTTTATTCTCTAAACTTCTCTACCTCATCACAGATCTCAAAAATACCACAAAAATCATCACTAGCAAGTAAACTACCACAAAATCATCACGAGTGATATATATCTATAGCAAGTATACCTCTGAATTATTTAGCAAGCATACCTATGATTAATAAAGATATATATATAATGCTATTACAAATTATTGTCAGCAATCAATAATACAGCATAAATCGATCATATAGCAACAGCCAATAAGAGCAATAACCAAGTAGATATATACTGTTACAAGTCACCACAAACATAGCATTAGTGGAGCAAATAATGAACAATATAACAGCAGCTACATGTATGATTGATTGCTGGTATGGATGACGATGATAAGTGATACCATCATCAGGTGAACCACATCATCCCATGGGTGGGAGGACAAACTGAAACAACCCCAAAAGTGGGCTATGAGGGAGGCCAATGAGACAACAGACAGAGATGCTCCACATCACAAAGTCTGGAGTCAGCTGGGTGTCCCCAGTGAGAGTCCAAGAGCTGGTAGAAAGCTCATGCAGTGAATTCAACCTGTTTAGGAATGGAAAAGGATGTGCAGCATGGGAAGTTCTCAGAAAGAGAGGCTCCATTTGGGATAAAAATTAAGTCTTCCTTATATCACAGAGACTTAAGAGGGTATAGGACACCATCACTTCAAGCAGCCACTAAGTGCTGTTAACTTCTATTTTTCACCTGGAATGGCCAATAGAGATGTTTTTTGTTCTTTCAGACCAATTTTTATTTTGCAGACTGTTTTCCACCTTTTCAGATGATAAGTTTCCTTTGCAGTCCCTTGTTTTTGCACATATTGGTAATACCTTGGGCTGTCTCAGGTTTCCAGGTACCTAGCTTTGCTCCAGAGAGGCCAGCAGTGCTTCTCAAGGATGCTGCAGCTTCTCGGGCTGGCAGGCCTCTCTCTGTCAGTATTTTTCCACAACCATTTTCTCTCTCTCAGTAATTTTCCCTTTCTAACCAGGCCACCTTTGTGGCTGCTCACATCAGCATCCCAGCAGATTTTATTTCCTTTAGAAGAATGTAAAAGGAGATGCAGAGAAAAATACACCGCCAGAGGAGAAAAGCTTGAGAGCCCAGACAAAAGGACATTTCCCCAGGACAGAAAACATGCTCTCAGTGTACAGTGACCTTTGGATGTTTTGTAACACAAGGATTTCTGTTCTAGGATCTTTCTGGAACTTATTCATGTCAGCTATGGCAAAATAATTTTCAAAAGCAAGGAAAAGATTTTTATTAAGTTTGAATCTCTTTGAAGAATGAGCATAGTTGGCGATATTGTCCCATGTGGAACAGCAGCACACCGAACCAGGGGGCTCTAAAGCTCACTTATTTCATAGTCCAAATATAATTCTACTGAAGTTATTTTAAAAAGCCCTGCACAAATGCTTAAAACCACGAAGAAATGTGTGTGCGTGTAAGAGAGTATGCACCATACGGGCACTTCATTTTGCCTGGTCTTCATGATGAAAATCCCATCTTGACCAAACACTTAGGAGCACTTTCCCTGGTCTGAACCCATTTCATAAATCCATTTATTGCATGAAAGTTCTGATTGCCCACACCTTAATTAAGTAAGTACCTAAAGATACTGTCTATGTTTTTATCACTAGATGAGGATGAAGGTGTCATGTAGCAGGAGAGAGATGAAGGAGAAAGAGAAATGAAGAAGAATGTTAGATGTAAGCTTGGATCAGCACTGAGGGGAGAAGAGCAGGAGGAGGGCAGGGACCTTCTTCACAGATGTTGAATATTGGTTTCCATTGCTCATGTCCCACAGTTCTTCTGTGCTGAAGCCAGCAGCACACCCCTTGTTAGCAGTGCTCAACAGCCACAATGAAGGAACGAGTATTTTTAATGGCAAACACTGGTTCTCTCCAGATCTGCTCATTTGCCCTCGTGCAGAGTATTTACTTTCAAAATTTTCTGTCACCTGTCAAGGAGGTGATGTTACCCACAAGAGAGAAGGATGTGAGTTAACTGTAGCTGAATGCACAAAAGTTAAATTGATAATTCGATATGTAAAATCCAAGGAAAACAAGAATCTGCATGATATTTAGACCTGGCGGTGTTTAGGACACTCAAAATGTGATCTGGGAGGCCCAGCGTGGATGTCAAGTGGTGCTGGAAATAAATACCTTCAGGTGTCTTGAGGTGTCTGTATGGTGTTGACACTGGGCTGAGGGACATTTCATTCCTCATTTGGGCCTTGGGCTAACGAATTGTTAATGACCACAAGTTGTGCCATGGTGTTGGTGACCTGAGGAAAGAAAACAGCACATTGTAATAAGGCTGAGTTACACAATGCTTAAATGCTATGCACAACTAAGAGAGTTCATTGCTACAGTATACCACCTGGGGCATATCCCCAGAAAGCTTCTTTAAGTTTTGCTCACATAGCAAATTTTTCCTCTCATTTTATAGTCAAAATGAGCAGTGTGTGCTTTTCAGGGGTGATGAGTGCATAGGTCAGAGTAGGATTTGGATCACACCTCCCGTGAACAGAAGGAAAGCCCTTTATCAACACAAATCTAGACGATGGTCACAGACAATTGGCGTCTGAAATGATGACTCACCACTGATTTGCCCCTGCTAAATTGGGAGCTCCACTGCAAATCTGTTCAGAAGAGAAAGTTCACTGATGCACTGGAGGACTTCTTATGCAATGTTGTGCATAACTGGACTAATTTGGAAACTGTAGCTGTGATTGCTGCAGCTCCTTAGCTAAGACAGAAACTTAACAGAGGCAAACCTCGCTCCTTGAAAAACACCTGCACTCACTTTGCACACCCTACTCCAGAAATATACCTCCTAGATTACAAGAATTTGATCAAGGACTGAAATAAACTGTTTTTGCCTTAATAATGTATATATTGGAGGAATTTTGTGGCTTTGTTGGTCATTTTCCTCAAGCTTGGGTGAATATGGAGGGAACTGAGCAATGGAGAAAACAAGGAAACCTTAATCCAACTGGATTTAAGGAAACCTTTGAATGTAAATGGTGAAGTTATTTTCTGTTGATGCCTTATAGGGAAATAGCTGGATGTAAAACACAGTGGAAGTGTCCACACTGGCATTAGTATTACTGTAATGTCCAAGGTAGCACTTCAGTTCCTTAATAGATATTGAAATTGCAGCTTCCTTTGGGGTTTCTGTGTGTAATCCATCTCACTTGGACTTGAAGAATTGATTAGCATTTTCCTGGGGATTTTATGGTAACATTATGCATGATTGCTGGCTTTAAAGCTGCAGAATTATTTATCTGAGTTAATGTGCTCCCTTCATTGCTCCTCATAGAAACCAACCTTTCTCATTTTTGACTTCTAGGATCACGGTGACAGCGATGTGCAACATGGACTTCAGCCGCTTTCCCCTGGACTCTCAGACGTGCTCTCTGGAGCTGGAAAGCTGTACGTTGTGTTGTGCTTCTTGCTAGACATGCTCCATGAAGGGCTGCACACACGTAGACAGGACACATTGCAGAACACAGTCTGGTTTACAGCCTGACAACGTGGTTCACCAGAGTTGCTAGGAGTCTTTCTATTGGCTTACTGTGTTGTATTTCTAGCCCTTATGCTGCAAGACAGGGCAATTTGCAAGGAAAGCATCTTTGTAATAATTTTAGTAGATGGCACTTCAAAAAAAAACTACCAACAGAAATGTTCTACATATACTAGTTCTCAGCAGCTTGCTGATGAGAAATTTGGGAGAGAAGTTTTGGTCTGTTCATTGCTTCTGACGGGAAGATGCTACTTTCAAGTGTCACAGTAAAAAGATGAGTGTAATGGCCACTGATTTTCTCTAAATTTCATAACCAATGTAGTCTCTGTATGATATAATACTGACTCCGCAAACAGTGTGACTTGGGCTCAGCTTCTTTGGGAAGGAGTTGTTCTGTGGACAAAGTGATGGCTATTCTGCAAACTTCCTCCAGGGTGTGCCAAAACTGACATCTAATTGTTTTGAGGTCCCCCCAGATATTTAGTTGAAATTTTCCTCTACAAACAACAGAATCACAGGATCATTTAGATTGAAATGAGATTTTTAGGTTGGTGGTGATGTCAGTTGCTCCAATACTCTGCTCAGAGCAGGGAGAGCATTACAGTGCATTGCTCAGGGCTATGTCCAGTTGGGTTTTGAACATCTCCAAGGTAATGGAGGCTTCACAACTTCTCTGTGCAACCTGTTCAAATGTCTGACAGCCCTCACCCTGAAAAAGTTTCCTTTTACGTGCTTGGAAAAAATCCTTTACTGCAGCTTTCATCCCTTGTGACTTGTCCTTTCACACTGCATTTTGGAGAACAGTCTGAGAAAAGCCTGTCTCTGTCTTCTGCATGACCCCACAGGGCAGCAGCTGGACCCCACCACAGGCTGCTCTTCTTTCAGCTGAATAAACGTAGCTCCTCCAGCCTCTTGTCTTATGCCATGTGCTCCAGCCTTCAACCATCTTCATAACCTTTTATTTTCATTCACTATTCCTGCTACCTCGTAATTCTTTAAGTTTCTCACTTAGAGTCTTCAAATATTTCTAGACTTTTGCATCAAATCACATCTGTCACTTTTGCTTTTAGCATTCTAAGATAGTCTGAGGTCTCTGCTTCCCCTTCCTCTAAACTCAGGTGTTTAACCCATGACTATTTCCTGAGTTAATCTTACCAGTTAGAAATACCTTGCCTATGTTTTTTCATATGTGATGCTCAAAAAAGTACCATTCTAGCTGCCATTTCATCAGTATGGAGTAAAAAGATGTGTTTCCCTGAGTCAGGAAGACCTGGATTTTTTTTTTGTTGTCATAGTATATCATATGGCAAGATTTTAACTTGCTGTTGCTAGTAAACTTATCTGTGGCATTACTTTACGCCAAAGATGCCTTCATGTTTGTTAATTTTGTCTGCATCTATTAACTTTTTTTTTTGCCCTCCATGCTAAACTCATACAGCATTGTGTTTCTTCTTTCCTTAAGATGCTTACACTGATGAAGATCTGATGCTGTATTGGAAAAATGGAAATGAATCTCTGAAAACCGATGAAAAGATTTCTTTGTCTCAGTTTTTGATACAAAAATTCCACACTACATCAAGACTGGCATTCTACAGTAGCACAGGTAGTGGTCTTTTCTGCTTTAATGCTATTGCTAAAGCTGAGGCTGTTTAACTACTTGTGAGATAGCTCTTGGGATTATATGTCACTGAAATGTAGTCTCCAGAGTCTGGACAGTCCATGTTTTAAAAGATCAGTTTCTCATCCATCCCACTTCTATTTAGAAATAAAAGATCAAAAGAAAGATCTTGCCTCTTTGTGCCTACCATCCAGGCCGTTCTCACTGACTCTGGCTTTCCTCCTCTCTCAAAGGTTGGTACAATCGTCTCTACATAAACTTCACTTTACGGCGACACATCTTCTTCTTCTTGCTCCAAACCTACTTCCCTGCTACCCTTATGGTCATGTTGTCCTGGGTGTCCTTCTGGATCGATCGCCGAGCAGTTCCTGCCAGAGTTTCTTTGGGTGAGAGCAACTACAACAAGCCATGACTGCATGAAAAAGTTTTGGTGGGGAAGGGAACTGTTCATTTTTATGGTTAAAGATATTGGCCAAGCAAATGTTTGTTTTATCTGATGATTAATATAATGTATCTAATGTATTGGTATTGGTACCAATCTGCCTTTCTGGACATTTAAAACCTATCATGAGGAGCTTTTTCATGTCAGAACTGGAGGAAATTACTTCAGCTGAGTATAAAAAGAGCTGATTTGTTTATCTCTCCATGCATAGGTTAGAGGAATGCAAAAATGTGATAGCAAAATCTCTATGCTAAAAGCACAAAAGCAGTATTTTAGCCCAACAAGTTTGTCTCCCTTAGAGAGCTATGCATGTAACATATGAGAAGAGGCAGTCAAGAGTCAGCTCCACTGAAAGAAATGTGTTCAGTGGATATTATTTAAAAACAAAATAAATTAGATCCTGATGAAAAGTGAACAACAGTAGCTGTGTTTATAGTGGTTACTGTTTTGAAATGGCTGAAGTAGCTATGAATGCTTTTTGGCTCGGTTTTCTCTGTTTAGGAGGCTTTGGGAAGTTGGAAATATGATGATCCAAACAAATTATATACTATTTTGCGGCATTTTATCTATATCTGTCTAAATATATATACACATACACATGTGTATATGTATATATATTCACACACATATATATGCATGTAAACATAAATACATACATATGTTTATAAACATATATACGTGCACACATCTATATATATAATACTATGGTTGTTCAAAACTTTTTGATTCCTACATCTTGAACTGTGCACAAATATTCCTAGAGTTAAAAACATAATGCCTTTCTTTTGCATTATTTCATGCAAAACTTTTTATCATTGTTGCAGGTCCCTTTTAAGATCAGTGGTTTAGATTAGATCCTCTTCAGCTGTGACCAAAAGTCAATGCTTGGTTGGTTTCTGGCAGTGCCCATAGCACAGATTGGTACAGGTAGGAAAGAGGAGTCCTTGTCACCACTGGTGTTAGCAGACCTGCCCCTAAGTGCTGTGTTAAAACACTGGAGGTTAAGGAGGCAGTTAAATGCTGTTCTTAGCAAAATGATGGCTGCTCCATTGCTCCTCAAAACTAAACCCATCGTGCACAAAAATGCAGGCGTGAAATAGTTCTGCATTGGCAGAAGGGATACTTATCATAAATTTATTTAATTTCTAACATATTTTAGAGCATCACATAGAGCATAATTTCTGTTCCGGACTCTAACAGTCAATAATATTTATTTCTCTTGGTTCTTTCCAGGGATAACCACCGTGCTGACCATGTCCACGATCATCACTGGGGTGAACGCCTCCATGCCCCGTGTTTCCTACATCAAAGCAGTGGACATTTACCTGTGGGTCAGTTTTGTGTTTGTCTTCCTCTCGGTGCTGGAATACGCGGCAGTGAATTACCTGACTACAGTGCAAGAGCGGAAGGAGCGGAAACTCCGGGAGAGGGTAAGAAAAACTTCTGTTTTGTTTATCCATTTATTCTTTTTTTACTTAAAGCTGATCTGGTCTTTATGTTAACTGGTTTATTCTATAAATGGGAAAACACTGACATACCTGTGTGCATCATTGGGTCTGTTTAGACCGCTTCACCTCAGGCTGACACCAGAAAAACAGGAGTTGATCTCATGGGTCTTCACAGAAACGTCAGAGAAGAGGGAAGAGCATGATCTGATCTAGGGAAGACTGCAACATGAAACTGTGGGGATGACAAGAGGGGAAAGTATCAAATCTGATACTTCAGTGCAGCCACACAATTGCTATATTTTTAAGCTAAAGGTGTTATTCAGCGCAAATTAATTTCTCCCCTCTACAGTCAGCTTTACTCTGGAAACTGGATTCAATGGATGTAAAAGTGAAATTGTCCCCCATTACTCAACACAAACAAAGGTCACACAAATTTATACTTGTACTTTTTAATGTGCTATGAAAGGTCTTATCCTGCATCCTTGGAGGTTTTTGAGACCTGGTCAGATACAGCCCTGAGCAGCCTGCCCTGCTGTGAGCAGGAGATAGAACCAGAGACTTCCTGAGGTCCCTTCCAGCCTGAATTACTCTACAGACCTGTGATCCCTTTTTCTTTGCCATGAAACAAAACACCATCTCCTTTTGAGCACTAAGGCTTGGGACCAAATCCTTTCAGTCCTCACACAGCCAGAACATCACCATATATTACAGCTTCTTCCTTCCCATTAGGAACTCCCAACATTAGTTCACAGGTAACATTGGCCACCTACCGCCTTTGACTCCTGAAGAAATTTGTATCAGCCTTTCAGAAATGCCAATGAAGACAACATCTTTCATATGATTTGACCATGACATTTCCATCTCTGAACTACTCTGTTGGCTTTGCATGTCCTTCTCTTCCCTTTGCACTTCTTCCTATGACTTCCTTGAAGTCACCCAATAGACCCCCTATCAGCCCAGTATCTTTCCTAGTTGACATCTCATAAAGAATCTAGTCAGATACCTTTCAAAAAGCTATTGGAATATATTCAACAGACTCCTGTGACCAAATTTTACCTTTCTCCAAGGCCTTCTCAACAATAGCATGATTCTGGAAAGCTACTTAAACAGGTCCTGGATATCTTGATTTATCTATGCCTCCATCCTAGTCCCCACCCAGGGCCCAGCAGTTCTCTGCAACAGAAGGTAGAGATGCTCTGTGTAAGCACAGCAACTCAAGTGTGTCGTTCTTGCTGTGCATGAGCAGTGGTTCATGGCCTTTTAGCCAACCCTGCTGAGGCTTTGTATGACCAAAGCAGACAGTGTTTGTTATAAATCCAATGCATCTTGACAGTACTCAGGGAATAACAAAAATCATAATTTCTAGGTTTGACTTGCCTAGAATAAAGCTATTTTGGTTTAGTTTGTTTTTAATGGCAAGAAATTTCTCCTTCTGTATCAGAGGTCTGATGAAATGAACTTGAGAAGGTTTATTAATGTTCTGCCAAGTTTTCAGGAAAGTTTTCCCACATCCAGTGATGGCATAACTTGTAATTTATATTACAAATCTGCCCTTTATTGAGTCTTGTGCATTGAATTCTATATTCAGCAAATGGCTACACAAGGTAAAATAGTCTATCCAGTTTTCAGCACATAAGATTACTAATCCTCAGCAGTGGTGATAGGAACAGAGATAAGAAGCAACATTACTTGAGGGGATTGTGGCAAAAGGTAGGTGAGTGCTCTTGAAGAAGCAGAAGTGACATTTCTCACTGTAAACATCGATCTTGCCAGCCAATGCTGCTCCCCTATGAAAGACCCAAAGAATCTGAATACGAATATGTCAGGCTTCCCAGAAAAGAGCTCCATGTTATGTCTACATTAGGAAATTAAATGTGCCTGGGACCAAGGCTGATGGACACTGAGTATCTAAAACTAAACCTTCTTTCCCGCAGAATCAGAGCAGCTGCTGTGAACTGCCTGTGGCAAATGGTCCGTGGCCGATGCTAATTCTCAAACCATACATGGGAACTTTTTGGTGCTTGTTGGCCTGGACAAAATTCAGGCCAGAGACATTTCTGGCACTCTGATAGTATTGTCAGCTGAGTTCCTGTGCCTAGAGAGGCTCTTTGGCTGTATTTACTTTATTAGTGTAGACTAAAATTGCTGCAGGGTGAAATTACATAGCATACTTCTGCATGCGTGTGCCTATGTGGCAATGGTGTGATTTAAGACTCCACTGAGGTGGGTTTCTAGTATGTTAGGCTCCCTTGTCCATAGGGGTAACTGCCATCACATGTACATGAAACCATGGGAACTGCAATTTAACCTGGGGGCTAAGAGTAAATCTGCAGAATTTCTTTCTCTGCTGGGTCCTGCAGCAATTAACTTACAGCCATTAACAGCTTTCCTTTCCACCCACTCACCATCTCTCAGACCCGTCATCAGTTGATGACAAAATGCCTTATGTGATTCTCCCTGGTGTTTGGTTTTTTTTGTGGTTTGTTTTTGTTTTTGTTTTGTTTTGTTTTGTTTTAGGTACACTTGTTTAGTACAAAATATATCTTAAAACACAACTAACATTCAGCTGTACCTATGGAGTGCTCAAAACAATTTCTGGAGTGATGATCTAACAAGTAGAGCAAATGTGCTACAAACTTGTCTCATTTTTCTGCACACAATCTGCTGATACCAAACTATGTCATTATGACTAGAACAAAGAAAACAATTCCTAAATTGATTTTCAGGTTTTCAGTAAGCAAAGTGATCTGTTGGTTAAATAATTTGAAGAAAAAGCCTTGAGTGACGAGTTTTCCAGTGGAATCTTGAATATTACATATTCAGGTATATGTACATTATATATATATATACACACACATTCAGGATATATACATTTATGTGCATATGTAATTAATTATTTTAGCTGAACTTGCCCTTGAAAACAAGTCATTGCAAAACCAAACATAAAAGTTGGTGAAGGAGGGAACTGGGGGCAAAGTGTTATTGGATAGAGAAAGCAGTCTGTGGGGAGTCTGTGGAGTCACCATCCCTGGATGTATTTAAAAAGCAGGTAGATGAGGTACTTAAGGATATGGTTTAGTGTGTAGACGGGAACGGTTGAACATGATGATCTCAGAGGTCTTTTCCAACCGAGCAATTCTGTGATTCTGTGATTGTGTGAATCAGAGGCAGGAAGTCCTAGCAGAAAGGAGGTTTTGGAGGCAATTTTCATTACATATTAATATATAATCAATATTGCTGAAAAAGAAAACCTGTAGATTTTAAACAGTAGAAAACAGTATTTGCTATTTAAAATTCTACCTGCATTCATGGGGTTCTTTAGACTTGTGCTGGTGCTGCTGAAGTCAATGCAGGTTTTGACATCAACTTCAACAGAGCTGGGATTTTACATTAAGCTTTTAACTGGTCCTCTCCTTGGTTTAAAAGCAGAAGTACAAAGAAAACATTTGTATCTGTGAAACCAGAACTTGACCCTTTTTTTTCTGTAACACGTAATGAATAAGCCACTTCCACAGACAAAACTGTGGCTTGTCCTTGAATATTTATAAACACAAAGAGTGCAAAATGAGAAATCTCAAGACAGCAAGGCTGAACAGAGCTAGCTAAGAAAACATTTTGGTTAGGTTTTATGACTGCTAAAGCACTTTTCTAATCTTCTCTGAAGCTGCTTGTCCAAGCAGTGTGGCTAAACCACGTCTCTCCCTTTTGGAACACAAGCAAAAAAAAGTTAATTTTTTATTCATAGAGAAACTTGCAGTATCTCAGCTAAAATTCCAAGCTTAACTGTCTACAAGCTGTCTGTTAATAGAAAGGCATCATTTCTGTTGCTAATGTGTTCTTCCAGTGTTCAGCTGTATTTCTTGTTTATGTTCCTAGTTTTCATGCTCGTGTGGAATACCTCATTCAAAAACTATGATGCTGGATGGAAACTACAGTGAATCTGATGCCAACAGCCTGGCAGGATATACACGAAACCAGATGGTCCCAGAGGAAGAAAAACAAGAAAAGATGGTTGTGCATTTAGCTATGAGCAATGAATCTAATTCATCAAGGAAGAGAGGCCTGAAGGGCCATGTGGGCTTGCGCATCATCCAGAATACTCATGCAATTGATAAATACTCAAGATTAATATTTCCAGGCACCTACATATTTTTTAATTTGATATATTGGTCTGTCTTTAGCTAAGCATGCTGCCATAACAGAGGCTGAAGCAGAAGACATTTACAAAACTCTTTTGTTGGTTCTTTTTCAGTCTAATCTGGATACAGTGCCAGAAAACTGATTATTTTATTGCTCCTTTGGAGGGTAAAGGGCAGGACACATCCTCCAGTGGGCAACTCCATGCACAGGCATCACTGAGGAACCTGCTGTCCTAGTCGCTTTCCAACCCACACCCCAGCTCCCATTTACTTTATGACAGAAGTCGTTTCTCATACTTGAAAATACGCGCTCACCGTTCACCCAAAAGGTGCTGTGTGTTCATTTGGGGCCGGCCATGCTGGTGATGCCTGCTGTGCGCTGGACAACCAGAGACAGCGCTCACATGGGCTGTCCTGAGGGGTTAGACAAATGCAGCTTGCAAGGGGAGGTCTGGGCAGCACATGTCCTGTACGGGAACTCAATGAGGCCTTTCATTTTCAAAATCTCTGCTTTTGAACAAATACTTTTATTTTTCTTTGGTATATGAACATCATATTTCTTTCCATTGGTTCATGAAGAAGACCTCTTTTTAGGGCCCTATTTCTGCTTTCTGTGGGCAGGACCTTCATTGGTACCACTGGGACAGCTGACTGGCCAGGATCAGCAGGGCTGGTTACAGACTGTGGGTGGTATGTTTGAGTCGGTAGTCATTTTTTTCTAGATTAGAAGTAAGGAGTGATGATGAAGCAGAGCAAAGAAAGTCACAGACTGGCAGAAGATGGCTCCCAGGATACCTAGGTAATGAAAACAGGGAGTTTTAGGCATGGGTTCTCTGTATAACTTGAGCACAGCACATGACATGTAGCATGTACGGCCACAACATGGTGAATGGGCAGTGGCTCTGGGACCATCACTTTCTCTCTCCAGAAGCAAAAAACAGTGTTAAGGGCAGCACTGGTGGCTTTCAAGGATTTTCCTCACCCCTGTGAGGAACGTGCAGCCCACAGAGAAACTGTATATCCCAATGTGCCTCTTTCAGTCAACACACTGTCCTTCTGTTCAGGCATCTGGATCAAGAGGGAGTGATGTTTGCCAGAACCTCTCTCTGCAGAACCATAGGCATGTCAGAGATTAGATGGCCAAGAACAATACTGTGGGATTCATTGAGATCCTGTCTGGCCTCTGGCTCCAAGGTTGATGTAAGTAAGTCCTTTGAAGCTACTGGAGAGCATTATAACAAGCCTCTGTGCTTGGCGTTTCATTTTTCATTCTGTGATATCTCCCTTTCCTTTGCCAACAGTGCTGACAGCAAAACCCAAATGTAGAAACATAACACAACAATATCCAGGTTTGTGTGCTCCTTATTCTCAGAAAACTCCATAACTTTTTGCCTATGGTGAGATTATGTTCATCAAAACATTTGGTTACCAAGCTGAAACTCAGCAGGGTAAGTGAGTCTGAAGCCCGTAAAGACCCAGGACTGAGGTTAGAAGCTGCCTCAGTATGATTAAGTTACACATCTGACTGGGTTTGGGCCATGAAGATTCAGATAAGTGACACAAATAAAGGAAAAGCAAACAAAAACTAACTAACAAAATTGTAACGATTTGTCGGTGTGTGAAAATTTCTGCTTACTGCAGCAGTAATTCTTATGTCCTAAAGCTCAAGGGATGTAGAAGATGGCATGGACGCGTCAACTCGAGGCTGTCAACAATACCCAGGTTTTCCCTTGTGCCTCAAATATTGTTGCCTAAGTCACACTGATAGTTGCACTGATTTACTGGAAACAAAATTGATGAGGGGAAATAAAATTAACAACTGTGTTCCCCTTTCATCAGCCGTGTTAATAACTGACATGGATGGAGTTCTGTCTGGTCATAAAAGTAAGAAAATACAGCCCTGAAATTGCTGGGAAGAAGAGGAGCCATGAAAAGACAGTGTCTGGAAGGGAGGATTGCCCTGTATCCCAGCCTGCCACTTCTCTCCTGAGCCACCAGGCCAGTGCGTTTCCCACACAATGCTTTTCTTGGGGCTGAAACCTGAATACTTCTCACATTGACAGGTGGAGACCATTACAATAAAGAGGCAAAAAAATCTGAAAGAAAGACCCCACTCATCTTTTGAGAGGTTAAAGCCTGGACATAACAGTGTGCATTCTTCAGCATGAGCAGTTTTGAGAGTGAAACAGGAACCAATGCCGCGGCTGGCAGCAGGACTGGGGGAAGGCAGCAGAACTGCACCGTGAAGTCACCAGTGTGGGGAGCAAGAGGCTCGGTTCCCGTGCCCCCCGTTTTGCCAGTCTTTCTGTGTTACCTGTGGCACATGCCATTGAAACTCTCAGTGCCTCGTCTCCTCCATCGGGGAAGTGGGGAGCAGTAACATTTACCTACCTCATGAGGTGCCGAGGGGCTTAGCTTGCTTAACCAGCACGTGTGTGGGGCATGGTTACCATTTCTGAGCAGGTCACCCAGTGAGAATCCAAAGGTTTCTGTCTTAGTTACCAGTGTGTTCTTCAAATGTGACCTCTGAATCAGTCCAGCTGGAAGAAAGCAGGTATCTCCCCTGCCTTATCACGATATTAAGCCAGATAACTCCCCTGCATTACAACGATATTAAACCAGAGATAAATGTAGCCCAACAGCCAAAAAGTGAACATTGTCAATGAACAATGCCTCCTGGCACAGAAAAAAAAAAAAAGAAGTCCTAGTGCTTTACTTTGCCGTTTGCTTTTATTACGTCTTCTGTTCCCTTAGAAGTTATGTGGTGACAGAGACAGTCCTTTAGATCCTGTCATCTTTGTACTAGCGCTGTCTGTAGTTTAAATGCCAGCTAATGAACATCTTTTGAAGAGGTTACCTTACTGTTATTTTATATGCATGTATACGTGACTAATAGACATTGATGTCTGTTCCTACTGGACACAGTTATACAGCCTATAAAATGACCAAGAAGGTTATTTTTCCATTAAAGGGAAAAATCTGTATCTTAGAGACCGCTTACCCTTATTATTCATTAAAACAATAGATGAAAAGTATAAATGCAAATAAAACCAAGACATCTCCTTCAGGCAGTGTATGAATTGTAGTTTTCTACTCATTAAGAGGAGTGTGGCTAGGCACAAAGCTAGAGCAAATATTTGAAGCGCGGTCTTGAGAAAGCATTTCACCTTTCATGTCCCCTGGATTACAAGAGACTCCAAGAGCACTGCCTAACTTCTAGTTGCAAGATCCAACAAATATTTTGAGAAATAGTGCCTGAAGCTGGGGTCTGCATGCTGTTTGATGGACACGGCCCAATTCTTTGAAGCCCTGAGCATCTGAACAATTAACTTACTGCAGGACAGGGTCTTCAGAAGTGCACAACGGATTTGGACAAGTGAAGCCCACTGATGAAGGCTCCTTCTCTGAATAATCTGCTCCAATCGTGAGCGAGCAGATGTTGGCCCTGCTCATTCTGTGTCTGGCTCTGTTGTACTTTTACTTCTAACCAAATCATGTCTATGAAAGAAAGTAACTCTCTCTACATATATAAATATACACACACATATGTATAATGTATATGCAGGTAGCATATAATGAAGGAAGACACTGGGACATATACCTATGTTAAATAGTGTACATATGTGGAATTGTAATATATTGTATGTAAATTACCATTTATTATGCCCAGAAAACTTACTATGTTGAACTGAAAAAAGGCTCTTATTTCCAACCAAGGGCCCAAAAAATAGGTATTGGCAGCAAATATAGGTTTTCTCTATGAAGAAAGAAATGTTGAGAAGTTTGTAAGAAAGGCTGATGCTAAACTGGTTGTACACTGTGCTGACTGCTGTAATCAAATCTGGTAATAACATAACAGATATAAAGAGTGGAAAAGAGTCCATTTCATGGTGTGAACTTTGAAATGTGATTTTAATTCTGTTTAGAGATCTGTTACCTATGCGGTAATGCCCAGTGGTAAAGGAATTGAATAAACACCTCATTTGTAATTGAAATAAAAAGCATCTTAAAAGGTGGAAGAAATGTAGTGGAAGCATGCAAGTACTTTGAGGTATGCAAAGCTGCTTGGGAAAACTGAGCCATTAATTGCAGCTATAAGCTACAGAGACCTTTTGTGAAAACTGCAGCCTACAACTGAAGAAATTTTAACAATTACTTTACATTTAAGGGCACGTTTTCTAAAGCCCAAATGTCAGGTATGTGACTCAATCTCCATTTGACTATAAATGGGAACTTGTCATTTAATTCCTCCTTTGTGCCTTTGAAAAGATCCCGACACTTAACCAATGGGAAATAAAACCCTCTGAGGTCCCAATCTCAGCCGTTATCCCTAATGCAGACAAGGGGACTAAAGGAAATATGCACAGACGAGGCTGATACCCAGACCACTGAATAATGGCTCCTGTCTGTCAAATTTACACAATGGAGAGATTACAGCAAGGTACAGCCTAACTAAGTGAGATACTGCCCTGCTGAAATTTAAACAGAAAAATGTATTTAAAAACAACTAGACTTTAGCACTATTAAAATTAAAACATAATCCAGTCTCACACTAAGCTGATTAATTCCTTTGCAAAAATGACATTTGAAATAATGTATCAGGGTCATTACTTTCCTGGTCAGAGGAATTACCATTTCAGATGAAGCCGGAAGGTTGGGAAGGGAAATCATGCATGAGCAGGAGATAAGGTGCTGCTCTTGGTGTCAGGCTCTTGTGGCAGTGCAGAGGAGACTCCAGGCTGAGCAGAGCCCTCTGCGGAGGCGAGGATTGGAGGACTCAGCTTTCCGAAGGCACTTGGTGCCTGGGCATCGCATGTCACCATCACACAACTTCTTGAGTTGGGCAAGGAAAAGCTGTCTTCTGCTGGGAGCTTGGCTTAGGCTGGCCAGCTGTCCAAAATGGACTTTTCCTGTGAGTCTTTTAGGGTGCTTTAAGTATGGATATGCACACCTGCAACCATAGAAATTAGCTTAGGAAAGTGCCTGGCAACTCAATCCGTGCAAAAATGCATATAAAGGACGTGGAAAAAAAAAAAAGAAAGATTTTACTGCTCTACTTGTCACGCAGATTTATGGAAGAAAATTTTGTGTTTCGCTTAGAGGAAATTCAGAGATGGAAATGAAAGGACAAGTTAATTGTAATGACAGCTTGAATTACTTGAACAAATATATTTTGGGAAAAGGGACAGAACATTAGAGCTGCAGAACTCTCTAGCCTCCTGGATCTTTCCATATTATCTGAAATTTTATTAGGGTCCAAATTTATTTCACCCATGAAATTTTAAACTTTTCTTATTAAGGTGCATAATGACCACATTTTTATAGGTACTGTCGGGAGGAGACCTTTAGTGCCATACACAGATTTTAATTGCAGCAAACTTCAAGTAAAGACACATTTTTTTTCATCTAGAGTTTCTGAAGAGCTGCCATTCCACAAAATGGGAAGGGCAGAGTTATCCAGCTGTTAGGCAGGAAGACAGGACACTGTCCGAGAAGCTGGACAAGAGAAAAACCATATCATTTGCCCCGGGACTGTGCACTGAAGCAAATGTTTCTCTTCCTTGAGGGCTGGGGTGCTCACCATGTGTGTTTTGTCCATGAGAGAGGTCAGTGCCCAGGTCTGTAGATGTGGTGGCTGTTGGCAGGATTTTTGCTGTCAGATTCCTGCCTTGCCAGACCTCCCTTTCTTCCTGGTGATGGCCTGGGAGAGGAGGAGAAGCCCTTGCTTCAAAAGGCTGATTCCTCTGAAGAGGGACTGGTGAACAGCATAGAGAGCAGAGGAAAGGAGAAAAATGAGAGGCCCTGCTGTTTACTTGGGATGAAATGGTCTGCCCCAGGGTCACAGGCGGTTTCTGCCCTAAATGACAGAAGACATGAAAACTGTACAACTCAATTTTGAACTGAGCTGCTAAATGGAAATGGCACTTGCTGAGCTGCCCAGAGCCGTCACTGCCACTCATACAGAGTAAGGCTGGGATAGGAGCTCTGTGGGTGTTATTCTTTACCTCAGTAACACCCACATTTTTTTTGGCAGTGATGCTACCCAGGATCGATGTTACCCATCAGCTTGCACTTCCCCAAACTCAGCTTCCCACAGAAAGGCTCTCTCCATCTACTGTCCACCCTCACACAGGCCCAGCCATATCGCCCTTAACAGGATGTGGCTTCCTTAAAAGAAAAAATGAAAAGAAAAAAGTAAGCAAAGAGACAAGAAGAGGGAAAAAAAAACCCACAAATGAAAGTATTTTTGTGACTGTGCCAAAGGCAGTATTTTGCCAAGCCATTAGCTGTTCTTCATTTCTCCAGCTTTTCTTTACTCATGGCAGTAATGTTTGTGCTTTCTCTTCCTTAGTCCTCTGGCAGCTGACGTAAACATTACAGCATGTCAATATTCTTCCCACGTCTCAGCTGGTGACAAAAGCCATGAAAAGAAGTGACTAACAGCAAACCACACTTCTGCTAGTGCTCTGCCAAGGGAAGAAACCATCGTGGCTGTTTTACAAGTACAAACCCTGTCTATAAGGTTGTTTCCTTAACATATGAATCCAATAAACCAGTTAGTTGAAGCAGTTGATTGAGAAGAGGCAAAACAGCCTGGTACAAATAAAAAAAATTTTAAAATGTTTGATTTCACAGAGGAGGAAGCAGCCTCAGAAAGAAGTCCAAGGCTTACCCTCACTTCAGGTATCAAGCAACACAGAGCAGATGCACAGCACGCAGCTGTGCGAGGCCTGGCCTGGCTGGCTAGTGAGTGCAGGTCCAGGAGGCAACCCACAAGAGAACCCACCAGGGCTGGAGCGGCCACCCAGGAAGCACTTTAGATCCAGAGTTTCATTCCGCAGCTTCTCCATCTTGTGCTGCTGGGTTGCTGCCTAAGCCCTAAAATGCTCACAGCTGCTTCCAGGCATGTTTGTTCCCAGGACAGAGGCTGCCCTGAAGCCACACGTTTGCTCCAAGGCCTGCCCCCAGTCCCTGGCTCAGCCTGGATGGAGATGAATCACCCTGCCGCATGGTGCTC
>NW_010201051.1:0-13676 GCF_000695765.1 Mesitornis unicolor | reverse complement strand
TCAAACTGGTATTCTCTGCTGACCCCCATAGTGTTAAACTGCCCCTGCTGCCATTTCCCAGGTGCCTCCCTGAACCTAGACATACCTGAACACCTTGAGCACTCTGCCCATATCTCAGCCCAGTCTCCCTGCTTTCTGCTAGCATTAGAGAAAGTAACAATTTGAAGACTTCACATGCATTTGCTGTCAAGCAGATGCCTCTGCAGCCATCTCCTGGTGTCTACCCTGGTCCTTTTTCCTGCTCCCTGGTTGCGAGAGCAGAAATCACCCAGAAACAAGCCAAGAGCAACCATGGAAGAGAGAAAGAAGCTGTAAAATGTTTCTCAAGGATTGGGAAGGCTGGAGAGGGTGAAGCTGCTGACTTCAGTCCCTGGGTGCTTAGGCAGGGCACGCATGCATGGTATGAAGGCTTGGCAGGCACAGAGACTCTGGCATGGTGTGGTGAGGCACAACCCAGCTCCCAAACCCACACCTTGCTGGTAGACTTGGGGTGTGTCCCCACCACCAGGACAAGGCTGCCATGCCAAGCGCTACTACAGCAGTCAGGCGAAACAGGCTTGGCAGGGCTGTGGGGAGGCTGGCCAGCCAGCTCCTGCACCCAAAGGCAGCATTGACTGCTCTTAAATAATTTCTGACAGATGCTTGTGCACCCTGCTCTTAAAAACCTGCAATCCCACAGCCTTCCTGGGCATTTTGTACCAGTGGTTAACCAGTGTTAAAATTAGAACGAGTTTCCTGGTAGCCAGGCTGGATGTGTCTTGCAGTAACTTGGGCCTGTTATACCCTGTGCTACCTGTAGTGGATGTGAAGGAAAACTGATGTACCAAGGATGTGCAGGTGTCTGCCAGGTTTTCTCTACTCTTCATTTCTTTGGGCTCGGGGACCTCAACTTTGTGTGTGGCCCTCCTCAAAGCTCCCCCGTTTGTTTATAGACAAGCCTCACCCCAGTCTTCCTGGAATCAAGCCATATAAGCCCTGCTCTCCCCTACCATCTCCTTCAGTGGAAGAAGCAGCATGATTTGAGGTTGGAAGTGCCTTTTTTTTTTTTGCATACATGTTTTTCAGCTATTTCATTAAGTGTCTCATTATACTGCACAGAGGTGATAACTCATCCATAAACAACAGGCACATCATTTCCACACACCTGCTAAGATTACATGGCAACCCAGAAGTGACTAGTTTTGAACATTTACAAAAATTCTACTGGGCAGAATAAAGCCCTCTGCTGATTTAATTATCAATAAACTCACACGTTCCATAAATGCATAGAAGTGCTTGCCATGCCTTCTGCATTGCTGTAAGCTTTGCTTCCTGCCATGGTGGCAAATAATGCCCCCAGTATAATCTGAAGCAGGACTTTCACAGGATGGGTCTCTTTTACCAGCTCAACTCTCCAGTGGGGAGGTTCTGATGAGCTGACGCCATGTCCCACAGCCGGGCAGCAGCAAGGCAGGAGGTAGGCTGAGCCCCTGCCCTGCCCTGCTGCCCTCGCTCCCCTGCGCCAGCACATGCGTGGGCGGGCAGGCGGAAAGCTGGGCCTGCCTGGGAGATGGATAAGTGCATTTTCATATTACATCTAATGTAATAAGTCAGTTAAATGCCCCTAGTCTGGGGAGAGCAGCATGTTAATAAACGGTTGTTACCAGTAGTTGACAGTTGGTTAGCACAGATTAATTCCTAATGAAGAAAAAAACTCTTTATGTAATGTAATGCTTCTGGCTGGGGATCAAGGGTTGCAATCATCCACCCCCGGCAGACCTTTAAATCCGGCTTTGTTCCACCACAGGAAAAATAGACCAAAAAAAAAAATCTGCTATTTTTTAAAGGTTATGATTCAGCCAGCGTCACTCAGATCCTAATTCCAGGAGCACTGAGCTTGTTTCCTAAAGAGTACAATATGTTACACCATAGCCTGCTGATGCAGATGTGGAGGAGGAGGTGGTGGGAGGCGGGAGGGGGGCACCATGCAGACCCCATGCCACAGGGCTCTCTCACATCTGCCGGGATGATGCCAGCTCCCTGGCCACAGCCACGGGTGCTTGGGACTGGCTGGTGGGTGTCGGGATGTGCTGGGTTGCACAGTCACTCCAGGAAGGTGCGAGGAGCAGGGGTACAGCTGTATGGGGCTGTGCTTGCATGCAGGGCTGGGGTAGCCAGCCCTCACCTTCCAGCAGCAGTGAGGAAACTGGCAGTGAAAAACAGGAGGTCAAACCCAGCTTAAGCAGGAGGGGTTTTGGCAGGGGACAGCACAACTGCCTGGACCCCGGCAGTCAGTGACGTGGCACAAACACACACACGCATACAGACACTCACACACACACAAACAGACTTTCACTGTCAGGAGACTCCTGGGACCTTTATTTCTGCTGCAAGAAAGCAATCCATTTCACATTGACTCACTTTCCTCTCCCTCCCTTAAGACGTTCTTTGAGATGAGGCTTTAGGAGCTGGCCCTTGGGCTCCTCTGCAGGTGACACCATGTCTCCAGGCTGTGTTCATGTCACCTTAGCAGAGGGACTTACAGGGGCACTCACACGCACCCCAGCAAAGGGTCTGAGATATTCTCCCAAAGCCATGAGAGCAAAAGTAAAACTCAGCAAAAAGCCAAACCCACTGGAACATCAATAAATAGTGTCAATAATTACTCTACTGGTGAAGAAGAAAAATCACTATGGTTATCCTGTCACCTAAGGACAGCAATATAATAAAACTGATTCACATACAGGAAAATGAATTGTACTTGTGAGGACTGGTTTTATACTCTATTTAATTTTACTCATGATCTGAGAGAAATCCTACTGATTTACTGATGATCTCACAGGAGAAATTTGGAAGGAATTTTACGATTACAGCTTAAAGCAAGAATGACTCCATTTTACTTGAGCATTTTATATTTTACTGTATCTTGGCTCACACAAAATAAATGTGCATAAAGCAGGAGAAGCCGCACAATCTGTGACATGTGAATAGGAGAAAACAAATGAGACTCACATCTCCCGAGCAGCACGGGTCCTCAGCAGGTACAATGCCATCTCTCAAATGCTGGAGTTTTCTTTCGTCTCCTTTCCGTTTCGCCTTGCTTTTCCACAGTGATGCCAAGCTGCAGAAAGCAGATTAAATCTGTAAGAAGTGTGAGAACAAAGTAAGTTCTGTGCAGGCACAGGACATCAAACGGAGAGAAAGGCTGGCAGCGGAGATACTGTCATAGGCAGAGACTTCAAAAGAGACGCAGCAGGTGATTAAGTTTGCAACTAATCGGTGCAGCCAGAGCGATCTACCGAGGCTGCGTGAGTGAGGCTGAACTTTACAAGTTTCTATTTAAGTGATTCCTTTGAGTTTTTGCCATTTGCCTACATTTGTGTTAAGGGGACATAGAAGAGCCCTGTGCTTGTGTCTGGGAGCACAGCATCTCCCCTAAGGGCTTCTCATCTCCCTGAGCCCTGGGGATTGGAGGGCAAGGGCACCACTGCTGAGTCACCACCCTGAAACCACTCCATGGCCTAATCTAGACATTGTGGCAGGTGAAAGGCAAAAGGAATCACCATGGGGCTGCTGCCCAGGCTAATGTTGCCCAGAGAAGACATCTCTAGAAGTCTCCAACCACCATTATCAGCTGATGCTACCCAGATGGACAAGTGAGGCTTCCTGACTGGCTGCCATGCTAGCAATGGGGGTTGGGTACTGACATGAGCAGAGAAAATGGTCATCACTCTTTCTCTGAGCCTTTGTCACACAGGTATTTACCAGCTAAGTCCATGACCAGCTTTATGTTTCTCAGCACAAAGCAAAAATCCAACTTCTTTTTACTCATGGGCAACTCTGCATGTGCTGTAATGGAAGTTACAGGCCACATTTATAGCCATCAGAAAATTTTATGACACTAATACAAAGTCAGCAATGAGATTAAAAGTTGTTTATTGACATCAGAGATGGAACAGCCCCATTAGTTCATGTTAATAATCTCTCAAAATTGCTGAATATTTTCTTTGCTTGGTCTGAGCTATGAAAGAAGTTGCTGTTAAAGGGATGCCAGTCTGGAGGTTGTTAAAGGCTTTTTGGCTCTGACACACTGGACAATGCTTTAATGCCAAATGGAGAGATGAGCTCTTCTAAGGAGCTGCAGAAACCATGTGTAAAAAGCAGGTACAAATTCATAACAATCATTTTTTAACTTGTTCCAGCACTAGGGAAAGGCAAAAAATACCAGACAAGATTTTACAGAAATGGTAATGTATTCTTGGGCTTTGGAGTTTTGAAAGAATCAAGTCTTAAAAAAATGTTCACCAACATTTTCTGTCTCAAAACATGCTGCTTCAGAAATGTTTGCTTTGTAGCTTTTCTGGTTTTATTTCATTTCCCTGCTCAGTTTTGCTGTCAAAAGGAACTAGGGAAATGAAGGAAGTGAATAAAAGGAAAATGTTTTAGAAGCTAGCAGAAATATTTTAATGGGGGCAAGATGATTCTGGAGGGGGTTTGCTGTTGTTTTTGAAATGGTGCAGAAGCAGCATTCTGAGGGCTCAGCTCAGGGTGGTAGCATGAGATGTACTGACAGCTGATGATGGGTGTGCTGGGGCTTTGTGGGCATACAGGGCAGTTCTTCCACATCTCCCTCTTCTGCGCATGGCTCACAGATATTTCTCTACCATTCTTTGTTTTCTTTGCCAGAAATACAGTGATCCTACCTGAGGTCCATTGTAGACAGCGGAAAACAGGTTTGTCCCATACAAAGTCTCCCCTTATGAGGGGAATTCTTCCGTGCAACGGCCAAAAAGAAACATTTCTTTTTCCTCTGACACCATGCGCACAGAGAAGCAGAGTATTGCCATGAAGAAGTACTCACTATCAGCGATGGGTACGCTCAGTAACCCCATGAGACACACCAAATCTCTTGGTCACACTTTGAAAGTGCCTATGTTTGGAAAAACACACTGTTCCATTTTCTACAGGGATTGCAGGTTTATGATCCATGGGTGAGTGTAACCATGTTGTATTTCCATTTTTGATCATGGAAAACCAACTTTCTCTTCCTGTTAAAAATCAAAACTTAAGTCTGAACTTAGAATATTCTTTCTTCTGGCACAGACATGTTGTTTTCCCAAACATGTTATGCTTTATATATTCAGCACAAAACTCAGCTATCCTGTTCCTACATACCATGGCTGAATTTCTGGAGGAGATTTCTGCTGTTCCTGGACTATTTCTGGGCTGACATCAGTACACTGTGCTGCAAAGCCATAAACTTGCAGCTACGCTTGCCTACAGTCTGCTTTTCGGGTCCTTGCCCAGACCATCTCAAACCACTGTCTCCCCTTCTATTAGCTTGGAACTGGATTTCTCTCTGAAATAATTACATTATTTTCTTTTAAAGATAAACCATTCAAATGCTATTAGTATCAAGCTCCCAATAAGAAATTTATTCTTGCCAGCGAGGTAGGGGAAAGGATTTGGCCTGAGAAATCAGAGTCCATTTTCAAGTGCCTGTCAGTCAAACCAAAGCCATAAATAAAACCACTAATGCTAGACAGCTTTCAATAATTAGAGAGTGATGTCTTTTGAAGAGGGAGGGTGCAGAAAGGATAGATATCTTTTATTCTGTGGGTTTTTTTAATCTTTTGCTGAGTTTTACCACCTGCAGGAGCTGCTCAGCCAGCTCCCCTTAAGTCTCTGGTTATCCACAATTTAGGGTGGCCAGGAACTGTAGCGACCTGGATTTTTTCATACTTCCCCTAGGCTGGGCAGTTTTATGGACCATGAAGGATCTTGCCTATCGTCTCCCTTCTCCAGAGGATATAGGAAAGTGTCTTTTCCTTCCATATACAGATGCACTTCTTCCTAAAGTCTCTTTTTCATTATAAACCCCTGATACGGCACATTCCATAAGCGAGACCCTCAAAAGCCACACATATACTAAAGAAGGACCTCCTGGTCATGTTGGTTTTGCATGAAAAAAAAACTTACTTCTCTTACAAAGAGGTTTTTGTATTGCCTTTATGCCCCCTTCCCTTTTCCATGCCTGCCACAACTTGCTCAGGGTGACCAGCATATGATGAGCCCGGGCCTGCTCCCCCAAGCTGCTACCAAAACCACTTTCATCTCCCACCCACCACCCTGTCCCCTGGGCCGTGATGCTGGAGCTGCAGTGTGGCCATCCCTGCCAGGCCCCGGCTGCTGGGAACCCTTTTTGCCAGGCAGGCGGGGAAAGTGGCTGCGAAGCTGCTTGTCTCCAGCAGGTGGGAGCCTGCCTGCGCTGCTGCTGCCTGCCTGACGCTGCTCCTGCCTGCTTTGCTACCGCCTGACACTGCTACTGCCTGCTCTGCTGCTGCCTGACACTGCTCCTGCCTGACACTGCTCCTGCCTGCTCTGCTACTGCCTGACACTGCTCCTGCCTGCTCTGCTCCTGCCTGCTCTGCTCCTGCCTGACACTGCTGCTGCCTGCTCTGCTACTGCCTGCTCTGCTGCTGCCTGCACTGCTCCTGCCTGCCTGCTCTGCTGTCCGTGCTACTGCTCACACCATTGCCCAACTCCAATACTCTGCTGCCTGCACCAGCATATTACATGCCTGTACTACTGCCTCCACCACAGCCCCCTCTGCTGCCTGCCTGCCCCTCTGCCCCCACTGCTTCCTGTGCCACGCCCTGCACCACTGCCCACATCACACTCTAGAGAGGCCAAAAGCCAGCCTAAACTTGTGGCTCTGGCAAAGAAAAAGTACTGAGCTGGTTGAAAAGCACAAGAAAAATAGAGTGAGCAATAGCAAAAAATATCCCTTTCTTTTCCTCATCCTCTATGTCCCTGCACCCCACTGGAAATAAAAATTACAGACTATCCTGTTCTCCTGGCTGCAATGACGGGACATGAGCCACCAGTGTGCACTCGCAGCCCAGAAGGCCAACCGCATCCTGGGCTGCACCAAAAGAAGTGTGGCCAGCAGATTGAGGGAGGTGATTCTGCCCCTCTACTCTGCTCTGATGAGACCTCAACTACAGTACTGCATCCAGCTTTGGAGTCCTCAACACAAAAAGGACATTGAAGTGCTGGGGTGGGTCCAGAGTAGGCCACAAAGATGATCAAAGAGCTGGAGCACCTCCCCTACGAGGATAGGCTGAGAGAGTTGGGGTTGTTCAACGTGGAGAAGAGAAGGCTTTGGGGGGACCTTATAGCAACCTTCCAATACCTGAAAGGTGCCTATAAGAAATCTGGGGAAGCACTGTTTACAAGGTCATGTAGCACTAGGACGAGGGGTAATGGTTTTAAACTAGAAAAGGGCAGATTTTGGATATTAGGAAAAATAATCTTCCTGACAGGGTGGTAGATCACTGGAACAGGTTGTCCAATGAGGTGGTGGAGGCCCCATCCCTGGACATATTCAAGGTCAGGCTTGATGGGCCTCTGAGCAACCTGATGTGGTAACGTTGTCCCTGCTCACTGCAGTGGGGTTGAACCAGATGATCTTTAAAGGTCCCTTCCAACACAACACATTCTTTGATGTATTCTATGGTTCTATGTCAGGAGCAGCCACAGACTTAAGTGCTGGGTGTAAGGTCCATCTCGCATCCTGTCTCATCCCCAAAGGTTCCCAAAACCGGTCCCAGGTGGGACACAAGAAAACAGTGCTGGTGACAATAGCGGGGCAGCCACATGTCCTGGGGACAGGCAGCTACTTGGGGCTGCATTGGCTTGCTGCTGCTGCGGCTCATTTGCTTTTGCATACATTGTCTTGAATGTGCAATGAAATGAGAGCAAGAGGTTGAATTAGGAAGGCAAGATGCTGGCTGTGAAAGGGTAAAGAAGACAGGCATGCAAGAAGAGGACAAATGTGCAGAAAGCAATGATGTGAGAACCCAAAATGGTCATAGCAAAAAAAGTATTAATTAGATTTGTGCTTTTGTTGAGGCTTGCCTCTTTTATGGGTGTATCTAATATGTTTTGAATTCCACCACTCTGCTAGTGTTCTTGTAAGGAGGTGTGCATCCAGTTTTCTCTACTATATCTGGAAATAGAGCAGTGTAAGATAAATGCTGCCTCTTCTATCTGTTCCCCTGCAGTGAGCTGCTGAGACCTTTCTGATGGACCTTTTGTGCCCCAGTTCCCCTGGTGCTGCACTTTGTGCTCGCTCATACACTTCAGTGGCGCTTTTCAATGGCTTCAGCACGTGACTGCGTTAGTGAGATGTGCATGGATTCATATAACTGGCATTGACCTGGTTTGGAAGGGAAAAGAAGAAACAGTGGTGAAACAACATGGGGAAATTAAAAAAAAAATAGAAGGACTGGCTTTTTCTGTAAAGCAGCTCACCTACCACATTACAACCTCAACCTTGTACCCCTTCCATTTCAGTGTCTGGCACTCTGCTTTTCCTGTGCAGCTTCTGCTTGCAGCAGGTCAAAGCCTCTCTACCTTGCTGAGCAAGGATGTCCCCTGTGTAATCACTGCTCCCAGGTCAGCACAGGATGCACTGCTTTGTCCAGTAACGGTGACAGCACATTCAGGAGGTTTTTATGCTTTCTGGGACAGATGGACATGTTCTCAGTGATGCTCCGCAAAAGCCAAAAGGCAACAGTCACAAGCTGCAGCAAGGTACAAGGACAAAGCTGCTCAGAGAGGCTGTGGAAACTTCACCTTTGGAGGTATGCAAAATTCAACTGTACAGCACCCTGAGAAGCCTGATCTACAATGGATCTCCCAGGTTTAAGAGCAGAAAGTACTGTCAAGACTTTTTTATAAGATTGTACAGGAAAACAAGCCTGTGACTCACTGTATGCTCATCAAAAAGAAATGCAAACATCAAGATTTCCTGTTAAGGCTCAATTCATGCTTGCATAAAGATTCAAATATTCTTGCAAACCAAAGGGAGAAATAAAAACCATGGCATGGGATAAATACATCAGCTCTAGATAGCGATTGTGTTAATAAAATTCTGGATCCCAAACAATTTCTTGGAACAGAGAGAAATCAGATACTGAGACTGATGGTCTCATATCCAAACCCCATTGCTTTATGACTTTGATGTGAAATGAGCCTATGAAATACTTCAATCAAAACTCAAGAGATCAGTGACAGTTTGTGCTGCAAAAGGAACATCAAAATGCCACTAATAAAAATTGTAAATTATATAAAGATTGAAATTAATAAAAGCTCTGTTCCAAGCACAAATCTGTGATGCCACAAAGACTTTACAGAAAATAGCTGCTTCTGGCCATTCAATCTGGGAAATGATAGGATTAAAAGTCATGACTTGGTAATCCTGATGAATCCCTGAGAAATCTCAGCAACTTCCATGGAGGCAACACCAGGAGCAGAAGAAGCTGAGCTGGGCAAAGGGGCATCTCTTAATTGTGAGCTGCCCAACACTGGAAGGCCTACTCTGATGGAGCACCCATAAGGGATGGATAGCATCATGCACATCACCCGTACCTAAAGAGGAGCCCCATAAGTGGAAACAGATGCTGCCATACAGCCCTAGGGCTTTGCCACACAGTGTTTCATCAAAACCTTCTAGCCATTTACAATATTTTGATGTCTACTGAGAGCCCAGGTGAATTTCATTATGCAGCCATCCTCTTCTGAGAACAGTGCAGGGCATCAGGTAAGGATCTGCTGTTGCTGGTGACCTGGAGAACCTGCATAAAGTTTGGACCATCAGATATACCACTCCTAAGTGCTGATGGGCTCATCAACTTTCAGTGGCTGAGGAAAGAGAGTTCACTGTGTTGGTCAAGCAGAGGATCCCTACATTTAATAGGGATGGGAATTGCTTTCCCTTACTAATAGGGCATTGGGAAAATGAGATACTAAAGAGATTGCTAATGATGATCTAGCAGGTGACTTATTTGGTAAAGGCAGAAAATATTATCACCAGATGTAGAATATTTGATAAGACCTAATTTTTAATATTTTGTACAGTTCTGGTTACCTATGTTGAAGAAATATGCATGTGAACAGATGTGGGTGAAGGGAAGGACTCCTTGGATGGTTAGGGAAATAGAGAGGCTGTCTCACAAGGGGAGAATTAAAGAGCTTGTCTCGTTGAGCCTTGCAAAATCATGGCTGTGAAGGTATATAATTGCATTCTGTGGACACTTCAGGAAAGATAAATACCAGGCAAGGAGAATTATTGATGTCAAAGAGTAAGCTGATACAGGTTCAAACAAATAGAGCTGAATAATGTAAAACTGGAAACTAGAAGATTTCTACCTGCATTACCCACCAAAAAGTGAGGTCAGAGAAACTAAAGTGTTAGAAGGTGTGGTTTGATGAGTTCATGGAGATGACTTTGTAGGCTTTGGGCATCAATTTGCTTAGTTTCTTTACAAGGCTGCTGCAAGGAAGGCTGACGGTAAAGGAAGCTGATGGTTGTAATTTGTTTGGATCACAGATTTAAGACACATATTTCAGTATTGAGCTGGTCACCCTCAAAGGTCAGGACACTGCCACATTTCTCTTCATATATTTTACTTAGGTGAGAGAAAGGACAGGGGGACTTTGGTTTTGTTTTCTGGTAGTGCAGTGGAGACTGGTGACAGATGGAGGCAGGACTCTGGGCACTGAGGTCTCCTCTTCAGACTTGTCCTGAAAAAGCTTTTATGTGTCTGCTTGATGTGCCCAGGATTAGGCTGATCACCCGTTCTGTAATCTGAAAGCAAGTTTTCCCTTGGGTCAGACTAGCAGAACAACTTTGTGGTTTCTTTGGGTGGGTTTTTTAGTTTTGTTTCCCTCTGTGACTTGAGCCTCTTCCAGGAACAGTCTGTGCTGACACTTGGGAATCTCACTCATTCTGCAGAGGGACAAGCAGGGTGCTCTAATACTCAAGAGCCTCTACAGACATCCTAAGCTTGCTCATTTGCCAACGGCAGTGATTTCCATGCTACATAATCACCTGTTGATTCTTGTACACCTGCAGTCTCTTGCTGCAAAACAAGACCTCTTATTAGTATTTTATTTCAGTTAAATATTCCAACCAGACTAATATGGTATCATATGGTATCTGCAGACAAGGGGCAGAAGCTAAGCTGGTGGAGATATACAGTGTGCTTCACTGTGGATTCAGCCCACTATTGGTATATAGACATTAACAACTGCAGTAGGACAAATTAAGGAAATTAATGTTTTGCTAAATTCAGATCCTGGGAGACAATAAAGCAGGCAATTGTTTCAGTTAGAATAAGATTTTTTAAAAGAGTGCAAATTCAAGCTGTCTCCAGTACAAGAAGTTTTGACATTAGTTGAGAAAATGGTCTAAAACAGCTGCAGTTCACCTACGTAAATCTGGAGGACGGAGTAATTGAACACCAGTGGGATTACTCCTATTGGCAACAGACTAAAGGGAGACAGAGTGGGAAATATCTGCTGTGGGATTTCTGCTTCATCACAAATCTGAAGACCTGGAGGGACTGAGGGCAGTTTTTGATCCAGAGGCAGCAAACAGCACCAGGTGTGGTGGTGAAACTGTGTCAGGCAAGTTTATCTGCAATAATCCATATAGCAGCTTTTAGAGTTTGACCACTGAAATCAGAATTGTATGTTACAGATTTGTGGCTCTTGTTTGCTGTTCTCTTCCTGGTGTTTCTGTGCAGTTCATGACACCTTTTCAGTCTGTTGTTTATTGCTGCTTTGAGGCATCAGTGTTATAGTGATGAAGATCAGTAGCAGAGGAAAAGGAGGCAAGTGGTAATATTCCAAATGAACTTGTGTAATTCACAGAACTTCAGTACATCCAAATGTCAGACTAATGTAATTTCAACACAGACATTAATGGATTATTGTTAGAGTTGTCCCGATCTGCAGTCATGTTCCAATGTTAGTGCAAAACCATGAATTATCCCAGAAGTGACAGAGCTGGAGATGCTGCAGCATATTCACAGAGGTAAGTAAAAGCTTCTGGATTTCTTTCTGACAAAAGTAAAAGTTGCAGTGACTCCAGTGAGGGAAAACACATAGGAAGCCTTTGGGACAGGTCATTCACGAGCATTCAACATACAAGACTCCATCAGAATGAAACAAGAATAGAGAGGTGGAATTTGGTGGCAGTATTCACATAATTGACTCTGCACACTTAGAAAAATACTCTCACAAGCCCGTGAGGAGGATCCCATGGCACAGCTCTCTGTTCGCCACCCACCTGCACCAGGCTGCTGCCCTCAGTGGTGCAAGACAGGCAATGCTAGAGGCAATGCACCTGACTGATGTAAGACAGCTACCTCCTGACAAAATGTCTCCTAGAAACACTTCCCCAGCAGCCCCTGATGGCTGGCTCAGATGTAGCCATCCATGCTGCAAGTAAGGAATTTGGACAGGTGAGCCTCCGGGCTGCTTACACGCTGGGAGGTGTAGAGCACTTTGGACACAGTCCAGAAGCTGCCAGGAGACTGTGTAACTTGAAAATGCTTCTCTCAGTTGTCCTGTTCATCCCTGAATAAATCCAAGAGGAGCTATACAGATGTCTAGTGTTTGACTCAAAAAGTTAACAGTAAGGCTGAAGCTGTATTGGAAACGTTTGAATCCTGTAAGTGATGTTTGGACAGACAATTTGTGGCTGGTTGGTGACTTCAAGAAGCAACTTATTGAAAACCACTGTGTACCTCAGAGCACATTTGCCAAGGGAGAATATTGTGATATTTGTTTCCCTTTATTTTTAAAAATACAAATTGTTATTAATATATTGTTTTAATATATTAGTATTTTATGTTTAAGAACCTCTTTTTGACCAATAATTATGTAAAACCTAACCATTATACTGCCCTCAGAAGTTGATTATCAGTACCAAATTCAGCAAAGTTTGTCAGAGCCAAACAAATTTGTCTTTCAAAAGCAGTGTTAGAATTTGGCATATTTGCTGGTGCCAATAACTGATGGCTCTGAGCCTGGCTCATTGACTATTTGATCACCTCATCAGCTCTTCTTTATGGCACTGGCTATTGGACCTCCCCAGGTTTATCCCTGAGAACTAGCCCATGTCCTTCAGAAAATCACACTATCTTCGGTTAAAAAATAAACTAGTAGAGAAACAAACTTTGTTGGTTACTGTTTAAAAAAAAAAGGAATTTATTTCTTTTTGAAATTTGTCTTCTGTGGTCTTCCAGCCACTGGAACTTATAACAGCTTCAATAAAGCTATTATAATAAATCTTTAGCTTTCTGGATAGAGAACTCTTGCTTTCAAGATTCAGACAGTTTGCATCATCTATGTAAAGAGGTAATATAATCTTCATACTCTTACAGTGTCACCTTTTTTAAACACACAAGCGAGCAAAAGTGAGGATTTTTTGGCCACTTTTGTAGGGGAAGATACTGTTCAGTTAGTTTCCCAAGAATATTCTTCATTGATGTCCAGACTTTCTCCTCCCTACCCTGAAGTTACAACCCGCATTCTTGACTGTTGGATAGATTTGCAGCAAGCTGTAGTGAAAGGACAGTTGTAGTCTCTGAACCTTTCCCTAAGTTACTCCATTCACTCCTTGTCAGTGATCCTCCAGTTTTTCTGATCTACTTGGTGTCACTGCAGGCTTAATCGAGAAGCAGTTTGTATTTTATTCTTGCTCATTGACAAGGTCAGAACAGGATAGACCCAATTTCTTTGGGGAGATATTTCTGTTGCCTGATGATTTGCCATTTACAGTAATATATCAATATTTTTCATCCAGTTTTTAAATCAAAGAATCACAGAATCACAGAACGTTA
>NW_010201050.1:0-15542 GCF_000695765.1 Mesitornis unicolor | reverse complement strand
GGCGCAGCGGTGGGGCCCGCGGGCCCGAGGCTTCTCTCCCGCCGCCAGCCCTCGGAAGGAAGCCAGGATGGGTGGGGGGTTGCGTTTAACAGGTAGCCGGGCTCGGCGCTGCGGAGGCCTGTGTCCCCCTCCCCGGGATCCCGTTGCAGGCAGCGGTGGGGTTCACCCGTCGGAGCATGAACCACCCCACGTCCTCTGCCGCCGGCGCCTAGGTTGAAGCGCTGGTAGAGGCCCCTACAGAGGCGTTTCGAGATGTGCATGAGATGTTCTCCCGTTCAATTTGAACTGACACCGAAATGGTCAGTTAGTGTGCAGCTGGATGCTCTGAAACTACCGATATATTTTTAAAATACATGTTTCCAATTACAGCTAAAATCCTAAGTCTCTTGCTTCATATCTCTGTAATTCCGAACGTTTTTATGCTTTCCTACATATCAAGTTTCCAGGCAGGAGCATGGTGATACTCCCTCCACTTCTCTAGTTGATGAGCCATTGGTCAGGGTTGGCAAGGATGCAGTGCCAGGCCAGGGTTCACTTCGACGATATACTTACGCCTATCTGTTGGTTTGCTGCCCCCCAAAAGTGTGGCTCCTTTCACCTCCAGGATTGTGTTTGGTGGTAACAGTCCTTCTGTGACCCCTGTGAGAATTATACTTGTTTTCTTGGAAGGATTGAGTTTGGGGTTTTTTTGGTATATTAGTTCCCTGGTGTGGCCTACTCTGCAGACTGGAAGGTGTGGGCACTTGGTGCAAGAGAGCACGCAAGGGACAGAGGAGGTGGAGGCAGTGTTTTCTGGGAGCAGTCATTGCATTTTCCCTCCCTATGTTGTCGAGCTGCACTTTGGAATAAGAGCTAAAAACCTGTTAGTGCCGTGGTCTTGGGGTAGGAGCATTCAATCTGCTCCTCAGATGTTGCACTTTTCAGATCAGTATGTTCAGGTGGACAAAACTGGGGTTATTTCACCTTAATATGCTGGCTAACTTGTGCTGTGGTTTAGGAAATGATTCACAGATCTGCTGTCCTTACCTCCAGCATGGGACCTTTGGTGCAGAGACAGGGGAAAAGTATAGCATTAGTAACTTTGTTCAAGTTTAACCTGTCGCTGCATGTCTACCAGAGCAGTAGGGAGCAGTACCTGACACGTACTGGTGCTTGTGCAAGAGGAGCTCTGTGACTTGTGAGCTGCAGTAGCGTGTGTACCCCTGTGCTCTTGCACTGCAGCCATGCTTGGTGCAGCGGCTCTTGTGTGTGCGCCTGCCTGCTGGGGCTTGCTGATCAGCCAGGATATCCTGGGGTTGGCTCCTCTTTGTGTAGGTCTCGAGTGTGTGTGTGTTTAACCGCTGGAATATTTTTTTTTTTAAATATACGGGTCTGCAGTACATTAAATCTGTGAAACTCCCAAAGTTACTGTGAATTGTCTTAGTGCAGTGTGTCTGATACTGTATAGCTGCTGGATTAATTGGTTGGGAAAGTGATAATGTTAGCTCAAACTTCTTGACCACTCTGAAGACTTAGTTTGTGATCTTAGGTACAATCTTTGATCTAAGGTGTGATTCCTTTTCTGTCATGCCTAAATAACGGACTTAGTTTGTGATCTTAGGTACAATCTTTGTGATTCCTTTTCTGTCATGCCTAAATGACATGAAATCATTTGTGGGCAGGAGTTCTTTAACTCCTGGTAATACGTTGTGTGCTCGTGTTCTGTGATCGCTTGCAGTTTGTACATGCTGCTTTTAATGGGCTCCTCCATCATTGATATTCAGGACTTGCTTCCTTGGAGAGGAAGGAATAGTGATCTAGGATTAGATACTTGCATTTTAATCTATGTAAAGTGGATACAAATTTCATGTAGTATTTTTATTTCTTCTAGAAGTAAATTGCTACCTGTAGAGATTGACAGCTATTTCCATTTTTATTTTAGTTTGAGCAGAATCCAGCCCACAGTTGAAGGCTGCTGTTGACAACGACTTCCTCATGTTTTCAGCAGCCTTTCTCCTGTATGTGTAGTGCTCTTCTCAATTTGTGTATGGATGTTGTAGCTGACCTCTGCCTTAACGAAGGTGCTTGTGTCTGTGAAAACAGATGGACTGCAGGGAGATTTAATGGGGGATTTCTTATGCTGAATACGCTATGAATTAGTGAAGGTCATATCTGGGAGGATGTTGTCATTATCTGAGAGGAAGTGTGAAGGGAGGAAAAGAAATTATGGAACTTCAGAGCAAGTTCCTTTCTGCTTCGTGTGTGTGTTTTGCTGGTTGAAAAGTCCTGTAGGTTATGTTGGGGCAGGAATAACATACTTTCTCTTTGGTTACATTATTTTCACTTCTAAATAAATCAGGAGGATTATTAAAAACTTCCTTTGGTCTTTCCCAGCAGTGAAAGTTGGGGAAAGTGTTTGCATTTAGATGTAGAGAAGAAAATAAAGTCGGAGTACATTACTACTTTCTAAAGGCCGTGAAAGTTGGGGAAAGTGTTTGCATTTAGATTACATTACTACTTTCTAAAGGCAACTCAAATCCCAAGTGTTCGGCTTAGAAGAGTTTTGGATGGGGAAGGAACTCCAGCTCTTGCTGCAGTTCTGGTCACGTGCGTCCTGTGAGGGATCCTTCTGCAATCACCTGATCTCTTGATTGGCAATTGCTTGTATTCCTTGTGCACTAGAAAAAGAATAGTGGAGTGTAGAAACAAAACCAAGCCAAACCAAAAACCCCACCCTAGAACGGTGCTGCTGTGTTGCTGTGTTAAATCAACACTGTAATTCCTTTCTTGCCAAAAAAAAATAAAAAATTTGTGAATCTTTTAGTGAGAACTAAGAGATCTGCCACAACCTCCTTGGGAGATAAGGACAATTTTGAGACTCTGTTTGGCAGCTAATCTGAACTGTAGCTCACTGACTAAGCTTTCTTACCTTAAGACTTTAAGATGCTGCAACTTTCTGATGTAATGGAAAGCTGCAGAGTTCCCTAGTAAGCTTGGTGGTATCTTCTGTGAAAGCATGGAAGTGGTGCTGTGAAAGTCCAATACTTTAGTTTTTTATTAGTCACTATGTATTTTTTTTTTCTTCTGTGCTCTGAAAGAGAACTAAGGTTCTAAACCCTCCTTTAAAACAAAATCCAGTCTGTAGCGGAGATCTTGTTGGAAAAACGTCTATATTCTTTTGTGCTAAAGGGTCCTCATTTTTGTCCTTTTCCTTTTCAGAGCTTTCCTGTTTTCTCTGCTACAGCTTTTTTCATGACTTGTAGCTATAATCTGCTGGTTTATGCAACGAGATGCATGCTTTGGGTAAGAAAGAAAAGCTTGAGAGAGTCATGAAGCCCTTCCTCTGGCAGCAATAAGTGTTGGTGTTTAAAGACCTCTTTTCTGAAGAGCACGAGGCACTGCACGTCTGCCATTTCAGCACTTCATTTGTACTCCCTAAGCCTAGAGGATGGGGAATTGGGTCATTTTTTTGCTTATTCCAGGTCATCTGTACAGGATAATGCCTCTCTTGTTCCTTTCTAATGCAAGGACAGTATATGAAGGTGTAGAAGTAGTAAAAGATAAAACCATATTTTATGTCTGTGTAGCACCGAGGACCATCCCACTGGTGTTAGCTTGTGTGACTTTGTCTTCTAGAGTTGGTGGTGGTGGGGGTCCCCTCAGCTGGCAGCTCAGGGTCTTACAGGAACGGATGACTACGCCTGTTTCTTTTCCTGGAAATGTTTTGTACTTGTTGCTCTGTGGTTCTGGTGAGACAGGGCTATTTGGATGCATGAAGTATGATTTGCATTCAGTAGATGTTACGTAAAAGCTGTGGAAAGAAATAAGTGCGTTTACAGATTTTCAGGTGACTGTTTGACCAACATGTGAAGGTTATGCTTTTCTCTTTTTTTGTCTGAATTCTTATCAGCTCTAAACATTGAGTATTATATAGATCTGGTTTTTCTTCTGCTTCCTAGGAATTTGTGGGTCAGGCTTATTTAGGAACTGAGCTGAAACTCTTTAACAGAGGTTACCTCCTGTAAAGAGGCTGAGGATGTTTTTTTTCTAGTCCAAATCTATTGCATTACCTCATTGTTTGCCAGATGGGAAATGCTCTTCTTGATGGCTTCTACCAAACAGGCTATAGAATTAGTCCTGAGAGAGACATACATTGTCATGTAGTTTACTGTCTTAATTATAATCAGATTTCACTGTTTCTTCAGGATGTTGTGTTTTTCATCTCTTAACACATCACTCCAAAGTTTCTTTTGAGCCTAGTTAAGCCTTAGTGCAAGGCATGGTGGTTTAGATGGAGCATTTGATGTGCAGGTTGTGCTGGGTCCCAGTGAGGTCTTCACATCTGCCTGGGCAGAAGGCTCACTCTTGCATAGTTTTGTTCCTAATTATTTATTTCCCACTTACTAAAGGAAGAATTGGCGTATGTGACAAGGAAGCTTTGTCTGGGTTTATTGGGTTTTCTGCGGGGATGTTCTGAGGTACTGCAGGTAGTGTAATGCATACAGCTGAGTGGAAGAAGGTGTCAGCTAGGAGAAGGGTTTCCTGGAAAAATTAAAGGCACCTATTGCCTGACATTTTTGGCTACTGCAAATATTCCAGCAAATAAAAATACATATAGTTATTGTAATAAATATATATAAATAGTTATTGTAATAACTGCTAGTCGGTATTAGCCCATACTGACAGTCTGGTGGGTTGTTTTTTTTAAAATAAATTGATAACAATACTTTTTTGGGGGCTGAACACCTTATAAAAACTGAAGGAAGCTGTCAGAGCAGAACAGTTTAACTTAATTACTTTTGTCCACCAGCAGTTCTGCTGTGGTATTAAAATACTGTGTGACATCGGTGAGGAATATACATGCACATGCTTTAACCTACATCCTTGTGATAAAGCATGGTATTTGGATGTTAGTGTTTTCTGGTCTTAAAGTGGTAGTTTTCCATTATGGAAGACTTCAAAAGGTATGTCTGCAAATTGCTGTTGTTTACCACCTCTGCAGTCACTTTAATGCTTGGAAATAAATATAATCTGAGGCTGTCAGTGAGAAGAAATGTTGGAAGTGGAGAGACAGATGCTTAGTAAGTGGATGGTAGTCTGTGAAACTTGACCTGCAGCATCTTTGTTGCTTAATTTCTGGGCCTCTCCAACAGAAACTGTTGTGTGATAGTACATGGGGCTTGCCAAATGCCCACAGGGACTGAGTAAGTACAAATCTGGTTCTCACATGTTACACCCAGCACTGGTCTTGGGAAGTGACTGGCTGACATCCTTCAGGCTAGCTAGTACCCTTAGGTCTGGTTTGTGGCTGAAATAGGCTTCTGATTTATTTTTAAAAATTTATTTATCATAATTGTGGCAAGGAATGGTTGCCATTGCAAGCTTCATGGTTACTGTAAATAAGGGATCCTTTAATTCTGGTCCTGTAAGGTATCTGAAGAAGGGCTTGAGGGCTTGTTCTTGGTGACTACTGATTGATGGAACAGGATTAGCTCTTTCTGCCAGCCTTGTCTGGAAGTCAGGTACTACTGCAGTCTTTATGAATACTCGCTTCCTTAATGCTATGTTGTATATAAGTCCACAGGTGGTAGCCAACTCAAATGTGGCTTATGTGGATGCTAGCATGTTTGAATCCACTTATCAAAATAGACCTGCATTTGAATTGCTTTTGCTTTGACAGATCTTGATTGCAAAACCACAGAGTGATGTAGCTAGTGTTCCTGTCCTGAAATATTCAGAGAATCTAGTTATAATGGCTTTGACCTTGTGGAAGTCCGGTGGGTCTGATTGGAGGGTCTCTGAGCATGTTCTCAACTCGTGTCAGTCTGATGTTTAGGTTGTTTAATGCATGTATTATGGAATTATTATTAGGGAGAGTTTTGGTTATTTTAAGGAACGGGGGGCATTTTGTAGCCTGTAACAGGTGGAGGATTTAATTTGCTGCTGTTTGAAATGAACACAATGAATGTGTATATGGGACTCCAGTCACAGCCATCTTTGAGGATATCTTCTAGGAAATTAAAGTTGCTGCCTTCATGATGGTAGGCCTTTGCTCCAAAATCACCTTTTTATCCAAAATCACCTTTTTATCCAAAATCACCTTTTTATCCAAAATCACCTTTTTATCCAAAATCACCTTTTTATCCAAAATCACCTTTTTATCCAAAATCACCTTTTTATCCAAAATCACCTTTTTATCCAAAATCACCTTTTTATCCAAAATGGCCTTTGCTCCCAAAATCACCTTTTTATCCAAAATCACCTTTTTATCCAAAATCACCTTTTTATCCAAAATCACCTTTTTATCCAAAATCACCTTTTTATCCAAAATCACCTTTTTATCCAAAATCACCTTTTTATCCAAAATCACCTTTTTATCCATGTCCAAGCAGATTTCTTGCCTGCCATGAAAAGCTAGTGAAGCTTTGAGACTTCACAGGCAAAAGGTGTATTTGCTGGATGACGTTGCTGTCCCAGCCTTTGTTTCACTGGTGGCATCGGTGGGTGCAGAGTCACCTGTGAAGCAGCTTCCTGGCAGGTTGTCATTGTTCTCTCTCATCCCACTGCTCTGACTGGTCAGCTCGCCCAAGTTGCCAAAGAACAGGCACTTTAGCTTTCTGAAGCTGTGTTCCAGTTGCAACTAAATTTTCTTTTATAACAGCAGCAGCTGAAAACTAGATGGCTTTTAAAGACGCCTTCTTTTCCAAGTAAAACATACTTGGAAAATGTATACTATACATTATAGTAGAAGACACAAATTAACTTGTCTAATAAGGATGGTTGGAATGAATACTTTTTCCATACTGGTTATGACAACTTTAATGATACCATTGCTATTAAACTGTAAAAAGGAAGTAGCATCCTTACTTGGTATGATCAAGAATGACGTTTTCTGTCTGAAGGTGGGTTCGGAATCTCCCTACTCTGCTTCAGGATAGGACTAAAGTTCATTTGAAGGCTATGCGTCTGTTGAGATAGGCCAGCGAGGTGGCTGGTAGGTAGACACCTGGTCCGTGGGATGCTTCCATCCATGTACTCCTTTTGGCTGCAGCACACTTCAAATTTTGCCTTGATCATGAACTAGTTTGCTGGTAGAGTGGGAGAAGAAAGGAGAGGTGGAGGAGAAAGGCATTGCCACAGGGTAGGAGTGCTCCTGGCTTCTGGCACTGAGGTGACAGCCGCTCTTCTTCCCTGTACGGTTTTGTCCTTCTCTATTCTGTGCATCAGCCACATGAGGCTGCAAGGCTTTTGCTGGTGTGCGAAGGTGCAGTTGGATCTGTTGCGTTGAGGTTGAGCTGTCCTGTCTGTGTGAGAGGTATTTTTTTCTAAACTGAGTTAGATGTTGTAATTAAGACTGTTCCGAATTTTTCGGAGTTATCTCTTCACATTAGTATAATTGTAATGGTGAGAGCTGAGACTCTTGTAGTTATGTCTGTTGGGTTACTACAGTGTAAAACAATTTTACACATTTTTACTGCTGTCTGTCTTGTTTTCCACACAACCCTCTTTAATTTTTTTTTCTTCAGATGAAAAACCTATTCCTTAAAAACATGTCAGACTGTCACTTCTCATTCATCTGTGGGAATGCACTACAGTTGAGTTTATTATCCAAACCTTGCTATGTCCTCAGTAGAGTTAATTCATAAACTAGGGATTTAAGAGAGATGACTGCTAACATAGATGGTGTGAAGAGTTTAAAGTCCTATGTACTCTTCTACCTTAGGAGAGAAGAAAAGAAAACAACACCCATTTTCTTTCTCTTCCTATATCTGATGTGCTGGATTATCAGAGCAGAATCATTTTTTCCCCTCTATTTTGGAAGGTAATGAGAAGCTGTTTTAGGGGCTCTTTAAAGATTAGCAGCAGCCATGCTGGAAGGTTCTGTCATAGCAGTGGAATAATATGATTGACTGTGGTTTTATCTGTAATGCACCTTCCCTTTCACTCTGATTCCCACTCCCCCATCATATTCACTTGCCATCAGTATTATATTACCTCTCCATGTATTTTTTTTTTTCCCCTACTTTCTGGAACATGGGCGGATGAGCAAGGTGTCTTAATTTAGCTGAGAGCATCCGTACATTTTTTTTATCTTCATCTGCTATTGAGAACAATCTTGTGAGCAGCAAGAATCTGCAGAAGACATAAGGACATCCAGTCTTATTTTGACATCTGTGGCTTCCAGCTTAGGAACCCTGGGGGTGCACTAAAGGGCTTACAGAAAAAGGACTAAATTGACTGTGTTATTTTTATCACTTAGAGAAAACAGAAAATGAACAACCAGGAGAACTGGGAGCACAAGGTCATCAACTTGATTGCCAATCAAAGCAGAATTTCAGACTCAACCAGTTAGGTGGTTGGGGCTTTTTTTTTGTCTTTTGGTTTTCTGCAGTAGTTAACCAGCATTTAAATTATTCTCTTCCCTGTGTTTGAGTAGAAGAATATAAAATACTCTCCATCAGAACCAATTCTGCGTTGAAGGGTCAACTATAGTTGTGGGAGATTGAGATAGAAGCCTTAAGTGGCAGCTTGCTGTGTTCCTGGGAGATACCTTAATTCATTACTTGTCTGAATGTCAACAGTAACGATAACTGTAAAATGCTGGGTTTTATCTTGCTCAGATATGGGTAACCTTTGTCAGAAGTTCCTGTAGGATTTCTTTAGATGTGCTGCTGGGCAGCCTGCTCCAGCTGACTTGAACCTGGGCTTGAACTAGGTTGAACGTGAGCTGTCCTTTCCAGCTTCAGCTGTTCTGTGGCAGAGGGCTGGTCTTTAAACTTTGTTATTCTTTTGTAAGTTGCTTTGGCAAGGAAGGTTAAATCCTGGTGAGGAACAGGAGTATAAAGAGAATTAAAGGAAATACATTTTCTTCCAGGTGTTCTCATGCTAAATTAAGCTTCACTTAAAATCACAAATGGACATATTTATGAAGTAAATAGACCTTTATAAAATTAGTGTTGAACACTGTCCTGTGTTCTACCTCCTTATCCTTCTCCTCTAACCTAAATCAATGTCTGCTAGTCTTGAGAAAATAAAGTGTTTTGGTTTTTTTTCATTTGCTAGTTAAAATGCTGTTGGGTTGTGTGGCTGGTTGGTTTGTTTTTTAAAGGAGTATACTATTGTTATGAAAGGTGATTTCATGGGTAAAGGCCTATGGGTATTTTTTGGACTGAAGAACAGTATGACACAGAATCAAGATGCCAGCTTGATGACATTTCATGCAGCTGAGTTACAGATGTATCATCCAGCTCTGTTACTGGAAGAAAGATCTTTTTACTATACCTGTATGCAAATACAGAGGCAAAATATTTCAGTCTCTCCGATTACATGACAGTCATTTGGTTATAAAGAATCTGTGTATTTACCTTGGAATAAGCATCAAAGGATTTGACAGTTTCTTGGCACAAGATTTGTAGCTCTCCAGGTAGCATAAACTTGTTGCGTTCTCCTGAGTTTTCTTGAAGTGATGCTTGCAGACCCAAATTTGAACATCTGCAGTAAGTTGTAAGTGTATGGTTTTCCTGTGCTAAGGTTAAATAAAGCAGTTGTGCAGTACAGAATTCAGGGGATCAAATTGAAAGGCATGACTGAATCATTAATGCCTCCACATCATCGTGTCCTTCTACCTTCTTACTGTCTTATTACTGCCTTTGTTCTTTCTTGTTGTTTCCCTGGGAATGCTCAACAGGACACAGATAGATCATTCCTGTTGCAACTCCTCCTCTGAAGCCTTGTTGAAAAATGCAGCATTGTTTGACTTGCTTCCTACCAAGTGCATTCCCTCCCTGTGTCAGGAGTCAGTCAGCTAACTCTCGGGTCAGTATGTGCATAGATTGAGTAGCATGTGGCATGGGCAAGTATCAGTTTTTATTGCCTAACTGGTAGACGAGTGCTCCTCTTCAACCCCAGGGCAGAGGGAACAGTGTGGTATGCTGGGGCTCAGCTGCCACTTGGTCGAAGGGCTTACCGTGTGGTTTACCTGATGTCTGAAAGAAGTGTTCTGGACAAGCTTGACTTTAATGCTTTTTATTCACTTCTTTTTAATAACATGTTTTCTTTTAAACCTCCTTGGATGATATTTTTTTCTTGTGTTGAAGCTTGTGTCTTGTAGTGGGTGTCTACGTCTTAGTGACAAGACATTGAAGAAAGAAGCAGCTCTTAATCTTCCCTGTCATGTTGCTACCTTTTAAAGGTCAAGACATTTCTTTTTTATTATCTCTGAGTGTATGTCTTTAAGAAATTGGATAGACCTCTTGTAGCAGGTGAATATAGTTGGGCCTCATCTCTTTACTAGTAGGAACTCCTTGTTCAGTGTTCCTCCTGGACGTCAGCAAGAAAGGTCTGACAGAATTCTGCCTCTTCTGGTATTTGCTATTTATTGTAACTGAAATTCTACTGATAGCTGATGTTATAGTATTACAAAGATAGATGCAAATAATCTTTCATTCCAGCTTTTTATTATAATTCATCATGGCCCTAGTTTCTGAGTTTTTTCTTTTTCCTTGTTTCTTTCATTTCTGGTTATCTTTTTTTTTTTTTCCTTTTCCTAAAGTGCCTTCAGGGTAAACAGCTACTTCAGAAGAAAGTTATGAGGGTAGCGTTTCCTTATTTATTCTTAAAACAATATTCCACACTTATGCAGAAACGTGAAGATTGCACTTAACAGGCTGATCAAGTTTGGAGGGTGTGCGTGTGCATGTGTACGTACAGGCGGTATCAGGTCAGCTGGCTCCTTCCTTCCTGCTGGAAAAAATGTAATACTGGGATTTTGCTGCTTCCCTTTCTGCCCTATTATCCTTTGTGTAGTGGTTTTCTGGCAAAGTTTGGGGGCACCCTTCTGCTGCTGCGGGAGCTCATTCTTTCCATTTCCCATCTTGTGTACAAGCAAGTCTCAGTCTTTACAATGGGGATCTTGTGCTTGTCTTGCATCTCTGCTTTCCGGCTGCTGCTGTGGAGGGAGCTGTAAGGGGCCCCCATCTGTCCGAGGGCTGTGGGCAGGGGGCTGTTTCACCAGGCAGCTGAACTAGAGAAGCAGCTGTTGCCCAAAAGGGGAATTCCTGTCCCCAAGCTTTTATTTTGAGCTACATCTGGTGCCCATGTGATGCTGTGGTACACTGGCAGCAAGTTAACATGAGAGACTGAACACTTTTTAAGAGCAATTTAGTGAGTTGAGTTGGCTTAATGTTATTGCCAGATGGGCTCAGAGCTGGTTGAGAGGAGAAGGTTGAGGGCAGGTGCCAATACTTCAACTTAGCTGTGACATGAATCGACACCCAAATTCAGGTTATCAGCATCTGCCTGTATTTGTACTGCTGTTCCTTCAGAGTTCTCCTGGATCCAGCCTAGAACGAAACATTGGCCTTGCTGGTTATAACAGCATTTTGTCCTTCTAGAACTTGTAATATGAAATGCCCATAAATCATGGTGTAAGATCAAGATGTTAGTGTCCCACAGATCTGTGATTCATCAGGTGCGAGTAAAATACAAGCCACACAGCATTTTATCAGATAGGGTTTGAAAAAACTATTTGCATATGGAGGACTGAAAATCTGTAGTTGTAGGTGGTTTGAATATAACTAGAGGGATTTTATCCCTGTCCTGTCATGAAGAAGGTTCTGCAGGGCAGTCTGGGAACTGCAGCTTTTTTGGAGATGAGAGAGGCTGGGGGTTTTGGTTCTGTTTTTTTCCTGTTTCAGCAAGGCACATAGATAGGAGGAGGCCAACAAAAAAGGGTGTATGTATTATGGAGCATGGCAGTACAACTGTGAGGCTGAAAAGAGAAGTCCTGTGAATGGTATAAAGATTTTGGATAAGCAGTTTTTTAATGCAGAACAGATTCAACTCTCAGATGCTGATAAGCACCAGGCACTGTGCAAAGTCCACAGTGGGAATGTCTAATATCGGGGAGTGGAGGGAAAGCAGCAGTGAGTTTCCCCTTTTCACCAGTCTTTAGGTTCTCGGCTGTCTCCCTGCTCTGGATGCACTGGTGGGTCCATCCGGTGGCTGCTGTGGAGTGTGCTGTGTCTGAGCAACAGTGCACCACATGCTTCTCCTGCTGGTTATTGTCCCCTGTGCTGGGGCGTGCTCTGCCATCCTGGGGCTCTGTAGTTGGGATCCCAAGGTACCAAAGCAAGGAGAGTTTTCAGCTGACTGCGTCACGCAGCATCCCATGACGACTGCAGGGTTTTTTACCTTTGCTCTTTGAGACAACCTCCTTTTGGCAAAAACAGTCTGCATGCCATAAGGTAGGGAGCAGAAGTTGAGGGGTGAACAACTGTGCTACTGTATTTTGTTACCTTTTGCGCTCTTGTATGAAGCCTGAATTCTGTAAAGTTCCCACAATGTGCGATCTCCGCCTTACCATTATAAGGGATAAGTAATGTTAAGAAAATGCAAGAATTTGTTGTTGCAAAGAAAGCCTGTCAGACATATTATGTTGTTAAAGCCCATTGGGAGGCAGGGTTAGGAAAAGACATTTGGGGTCACAGGGGAAAAATGTTTGTTTACAATTACATGTTGTTTAACAAAAATATTTAAGTTTCTTGTTTCAAATATTTATGTATTTGGTGGGAATTACTTCAGTTTGCAAAGAGTATTAACTGTTTCCAGAGATAGGAGCTCACTAAAGATTTTTCCCTTTGCTTTTTTTCCCCAGAAACAATATTTGAAGAAAGCAAATATTTAGGTTTGACCGTATTTTTCTAATTTTTTTTTGGTCTAAGTTTTAATTTACTAAGTAAAGATTGCTAAGAAACCTAAACCGTACAAACCAGCTGGTTGAGGTTGTAGTACACGTTGTGTGAATTACAATGGCTGTACTGGGGACTACTCATTCTTGCTCTTTGCTGGTTTCTACTACCCTTGGGTTAGACATTCATTACCTTGAAACTTCTTAGCAGTCAAACTGATGAACCCAGAGATGTTCCTTAAGCAGGAGCTAGAGGTCTTTTTTTCCCTTGCTCTAGTGTAAGCGCATTGCTGCTCGATGAGCTTGCATGTTGATAACTCTCTGGAGTTAATCTGGCTTTAGCTGCATGTGGTCTCAGTTGACTTTTGGGCTACATTTACAGTTTACCCAGAAGATACCGGTGAGGTATTGGTTTGGCTGTTGTGGGTTTGTGTGTCATATTTTTGCTGGTTGTGAGTTTATCTTCCTGGAGCAGTTGGTAAACTGAGAAACAATGTATTTTGTGGTGGTCAAATTCAAAACTGTAGCTGGACACATCAGTTAAAGCATTAGTGTGAGAATAGAGGCCGTGTGCGCCTTTGTCCTTGGGCCCCATTTCCAGCTACACCCACCTTGTTTGTGAGGTTTTATGTTCCTTTTCTTGAATAATGCAGTAAACAGGTCGTTTAAAAGCACAGTTATAATAATGGACCAATGTGATTGTGTGCCATGAAGGAATGTGTTAAAGAAATGGGTATTTTACACAGGAAATGCTTTTCTGATTCACTTAAAGTGGTTAGAACAAATTATATCTGTATCTCTAGACTTTTTGAATTTGTGATACGAGGATTACATGTGTCAGCAACTATTGCCTAAGTAAGTGCAAGTCCAAGTCTGTCCAAAGTCATTAGCACTAGTGATACTCCACAAGTTTTTTGGCAGCTTTAACTTTCTTTAATGAATTTTTGCAAGTACTGAATTGAACCAATTGATATTTTATGCTGAACTTTGAGCTGTACTCTGCAACGCTCCAACCGTGCTTGTTGTCTTTGTGTAGTTTGAGAAGCCAGATAAATGGAGTGACGAGCGTTCCTTGCATACGTTTAATATTATCTATAACTTCAGACACTTTCCTCAAGAAGAGACATAACTGACAGGTACTCTGTTAGCTATTTGTTCTTTCCTTGCTGTCCCCAGTGTTTTCTTCATTACTGGCTATCATTACTGAGCCCAGAACTAGTGATTGTGATAGAATGTAAGTGACATGAGCTAAATCATAACAAGAGGTACCCTTGCTGCATTAAAACAAGCAATGTTTTGACAATGCGAAATAAAGAGAGATTATGAATCAGTATGAGATAATTCCCCGTGGTGACTGAAGGGTACTGTTGGACAGATTGATGACTCATGCAGTATTGATGTTATCAAAATTGTGTTCATCACATGAAATAGGTTCTCAATGCCATTTTATAAGGGAAATTCTGAACTTCAAAACTTGAGAACTTATTTTGCGGTCATTGTCACTGGATATTGTATTGGGTAGAATGACTGCTGTAAAATTAACTGTGCTGGATAAAGACCATTGCCTAGTTTTGTGCTAGGAGGACAATATGGCTGTTCACTGGAAAATAATGTTGTTGTGCATAATTGGTAGAAATATCTTCAGCAAAATGTGGCTCAAATTATTTTAGAGATATTTCTGTGAGCATAATGCTTTTATATTGTGTACAAATGGGAAGGAATGGAAAACAAAACAAACACCCCAAACAAACACACTCCTGAACAAACAAACAAAAACCCAACCAAACAAAAACTCTGATAGTTTTTAATACCAGTGAAGTAAGATGTGTTTGGTGGAATGAAGCCATTGGGTGTTTCATGGTAAAAGCCAGTGGATTGTATTTTAAAACGAAGGAAACTTATGTTTAAAAGAAATCCAATTACCAACATTATAGGAATTTGTGTTACTCTTTTGAGACTCGTCTTCAGCATTTGAACTTGTTTTTCTATACAAGTGATTTATTTCATACCAAGCATATCCAAGGATTTTTAAATTGCTTATTGAATTGCAAGTTTGTGGAGTCCACACTTAACTGGTGTGAGCACTGAAATAAATCTGTTGGTGTGTTTACTAGAGAAAATGTTTGAAGTAATTGAAGTGGGGTTTGGGGTTTTTTTGGGATTTTTTTGAGAAAACCAGGAGGCACCACTGTTACTTAAATCGTGGAATCACAGAATGTTTTGGGTTAGAAGGGACCTTTAAAGTTCCACTAGTCCAACCTCTCCACAATGAGCGGAGACATCTTCAACCAAATCAGCTTGCTGAGAAGCCCCATCCAACCTGACCTTGAATGCTTCCAGGGATGGGGCATCTCCCCCTCTCTGGGCAGTGTGTTCCAGTGTGTCACCACCCTCATAATTAAAAAAATTCTTCCTGGATACTTTCCAAATAGTCTTTTATTCAATGGCTCGATACTCACTCAACATAATTTCATTTTGCCCAGTGTCTGGCACTTACTCTCTTTTCTACTACTTTTTTTATTTTCTACTGCATGGAGCAGAACCTAACAGCTTACTGGTCCTTTCTGACTCAAGATGACAGGACAGCTGGAGATCAGCTTAAAACAGATGACAAGCAGAGAAGAAGTTTTCTTTGCTAGCGTTAGCTGGGAAGTTTTTTATTCTACCACTTTCTCCTCATGGCATCAGTTCCAAATAGAATTTCTTTTTATTTCTGAAAAATGCTTGTTGTCTTGCACTAAATGCTTGCAAAATCTTAGGCAGGAAAGGACTTCCAGAATGTTCAGGGATTGTGTTCCCAGATGGACCTCAGAAATGCTTTTTATGCTGTGGAAAGTTGCAGCTTTTTGCCAGATGCAGTCCTCTGCTACCCACG
>NW_010201049.1:0-2405 GCF_000695765.1 Mesitornis unicolor | reverse complement strand
CTGGCCTGGAAGGACTTTTTACCCCAACCACTCTTCATCCAAGAGCAGACACAGGGGATAGACCCATCAGGCTCTGCCCATGCAGCACAGCAGATACAGAGAGTAGAATGTGAGTTGAGGAGATGACCACCATGAAGACTCAGAGCTGGAGATGGTGCCCTTGTATTTAGTAACCTTCAGAGGATTTCTCTTCTTCAAATTGCTCTAGTGATTTCCAAATTCACCACGGAGTATCCATTTCCATTGATGTCTCCAGGTCTCATTGCAGTGTGAGCAGCAGGAAAGGCAGCGCTGCTGCAGGGACGGATCAGTAATGAGCAGGAGAGAGCAGGCACACGATGCTCTGCTCTGGCAGGACTGTGAGTTTTATCCTCACCAGATTCTTCTACGGCTACACCAAAATGGCCCAAAATATTGGATGTGCAGCTCTCACCACCTGATCATTTCATCTCCTTAGTGATAAACAAGTGCAGGAACAAAGCATTTTATAAACTGCAAAACCTTTCCACAAGCATTACAAGCCTTTTGAAAATCAGCTGAATGTGTGTAACATTTTGGTGCAATATTTCAAACAAATGTTTTTATAAATGGCAAAAAAAAGAAGGCAGTCATTTTAGTACTATACATTGAACCAACACACATTAAAAAACTCAAGTGCTCTTGCATAATAAAACTATGTCCTGGATCTTCAATCACAGACGTGCTAACTAGAAATTCGCAGTTTTCCCACATTGCAGCCTATCAAGGCCAGTAGTTTTATGCATATTAATATCCCGAGGCTATAAACATTTATATACCTTTTCATAGTTTATGTGAATTTACATGTATTATTTTTTTCCCTTGATAGACCAACCTCAGTTTCTCTTTGCTGTAACAGAAACACAGATCCTCCTGTTGATTTTCCAACTGTTAGCTGTATTAAAACATACTATCAGAATTAGATCAATTTGTTAGAAATGTATCAGATTTTCTTTTTACTACATGTTTAAATCACTTTGAAATTTATTTTCCTTTTACTCAACATAAGTACACAAATCTACCTTTTTTTTAAAATTCAAATGTTGATACCAAGTAAAATTAAGCTCTTAAAGTATGAATTTATAACTTGAAAAGGAGAAATTGGTGATATTTTGGAACTCACCGTAAGTCTGAAGATAAAAGAAAGAATAAGTATCTGAACAGGAACTGCAATATCTCAAGTGTGGTCAGAACTTCCCAAGCCAGATGTAAAGAACTTTTTTTACCTTTTTACTTTTTACTATGTATGACCATATATTCAATGAAAATAAACGAAGCCTAAAAAAGGAGATGTGATTCCCGTCTATAAATACAGGGGTGAAGTATATTCTAGAGAGAAAGAAAACTCTCATAAGCTAAGAAAGAAGCAATATAAACTGGCTGTAAACCTAGCTTGATAATTAGAAAAGGGTTCCTCAGTGCTATAAGCTTGCAGAGAAGTTGTCTCACAGGAACAGTGAAAAAAAACAAACAACAAACAAGCAAACACACAAACTGTTCAGAAGATGGAGCACATCACATTTAAGACACGTTTGACTGCTGTCTGTGGTAAGTGCTGACCAGGCTTGATGTACAAAGAACTTGACAAAGTATCCAGGAAATAACTGAAGGGTCCAGACAATATGTTAATGTCTCAAACATTCGCCTAAAGTGCTAATGTGAATGACAAGGCTAATGTGAATGGTGTGGGATGAGGAGTAACGGGCAGATGCTAGGTGCTGCACTTATCCTGTGCAGATAAGCACCGGACCTGAACAAAGGCAAGCGCTGAGCACCTTGGCACCTGGTGACCTGGCACTGAATCATTCAAGTGACACCAAGGGTGAGGTGAAGGCCTCACAGCGGGTGCTGCTCTGGTAGATAAGATGAGCAGATTGCTTTTAATTGCCTCTGTACTGAACTCCCATTTTTACATAACAGGTCAAGAGTCCTGTACCCACAGAAGCCTATCAAGACTAAAAGGACTTGCGCCCCCTCCACACCTGCAAAGAGTATGGGTGCTAATTTACATGGAAAGCAGGGACTAATTAGCGTGGGAAGCAGGGAGCTCAACTAAGGGGACGTGGCTGGCTGCCTATAATAGATGGAGAGGAAAAAGACCACTGTATGGGTGTGCCCCCCAGAGACTGAATACCCCCCCGCCATTGGCAGGACCAACACTGGAATCAGGACTGATGACCTTCCTGTCTTTCTAGCTTTCTGTCCTCCCCTCTTTTCCACTTTCTTCCCCCACTCTCTCTCCTCCTTTTTTAACACAAGGCCCATAGTGTAGGTTGTTATCAGCTTTTAGGGAAAACTGCTGTCAAAACTGCTGTCCTTTGTTGCTGTTGTTACCTACTGCTAATTGTTGTCAGCTATTAAGCCTTTTATTGTGGGAAAAGATACTG
>NW_010201048.1:0-5792 GCF_000695765.1 Mesitornis unicolor | reverse complement strand
CCCTCTCCATCCCCACCACTTGGGTCACCTCTTCGTTCATTTTTACATCCAAAACGCCCATTTTTAAGGCCCAAACTCTTATTTTAAGGGCCTAAACTCTGGTATTTAGGCTCCAAACTCTCATTTTTAGGTTTCAAGGTCCCATCTTTAGGGCCCTAACTCTCATTTTAGGGCCCAGAAGCACAGTTTTTATGGCTCAAACTCCCATTTTAAGGGCCCAAACTGTCATATTTAGGCTCCAACCTCTGATTTTTAGGACCCATACTCTGGTTTTTAAGGCCAAAGCTCACATTTTTAGGATTGAAACTCCAATTTTAGGGCCACACTGCTCGTATTTAGGACACAAACTCTCATTGTAGATATCAAACTCTCATTTTTAAGCTCCCAAACTGTGATTTTAAGGGCCCAAACTCCCATTTTAGGACACAATCTCTGTTTTTATGGCCAGAGAGCACAATTTTAGGGCCAAAACTCCCAATTGATCGACCCAAACGCTCATTTTTAGGACCGAACTCTCAATTTTAGAGCCAAAACTCCCATTTTTAGGGTCCAAACTCTTATTTTAAGGGCCTAAACTCTGATATTTAGGCTCCAAACTCTCATTCTTAGGTTTCAGGATCCCATTTTTATGACCCAAAATCTCGTTTTTATGGTCCAAACTCTGCTTTTTAAGGCCCAAACACCCATTTTAAAAACCAAACTCTTGTTTTTTGGGCAAAAAGCACATTTTTAGGACTCAAAGTGCCGTTTTAGGGGCCCAAAATCATTTTTAGGACCCAAACACTGATTCTTAGTCCCCAAACTCTAATTTTCAGAGCCTAAACTCTGGTATTTAGGCTCCAAACTCTCATTTTTAGGTTTCAAGGTCCCATCTTTAGGGCCCAAACTCTCATTTTAGGGCCCAAAACCACAGTTTTTAGGGCCCAAACTCCCATTTTAAGGGCCCAAACTGTCATTTTTAGGCTCCAACCTCTCATTCTTAGGACCCAAACTCTGATTTTTAAGGCCAAAGCTCACATGTTTAGGATTCAAACTCCCATTTTAGGGCCCAACTGCTCATATTTAGGACACAAACTCTCATTGTAGAGCCCAAACTCTCAGTTTTAAGGTCCCAAACTCTGATTTGTAGGGTCTAAACTCCCGTTTTATGGCTCATACTCTCAGTTTTACGGTCCAAACTACGCTTTTTAGGGCACATGCTCTCATTTTTGTGCTCTGAACTCCCATTTTTAGGGCCCAAATTCTCAATTTAGGGCCCAAATGCTTAATTGTACGGACCAAACTCTCAACTTCAGGCTTCAAACACCCAATTTTATGGTCCGTACTATCATTGTTAGGGCCTAAACTTCCATTTTGTGGCCCAGATGCTCTATTTTAGGACTCGAACTTTCATTTTTACATCCAAAACGCCCATTTTTAAGGCCCAAACTCTTATTTTAAGGGCCTAAACTCTGGTATTTAGTCTCCAAACTCTCATTTTTAGGTTTCAAGGTCCCATCTTTAGGGCCCTAACTCTCATTTTAGGGCCCAGAAGCACAGTTTTTATGGCTCAAACTCCCATTTTAAGGGCCCAAACTGTCATATTTAGGCTCCAACCTCTGATTTTTAGGACCCATACTCTGGTTTTTAAGGCCAAAGCTCACATTTTTAGGATTGAAACTCCAATTTTAGGGCCACACTGCTCGTATTTAGGACACAAACTCTCATTGTAGATATCAAACTCTCATTTTTAAGCTCCCAAACTGTGATTTTAAGGGCCCAAACTCCCATTTTAGGACACAATCTCTGTTTTTATGGCCAGAGAGCACAATTTTAGGGCCAAAACTCCCAATTGATCGACCCAAACGCTCATTTTTAGGACCGAACTCTCAATTTTAGAGCCAAAACTCCCATTTTTAGGGTCCAAACTCTTATTTTAAGGGCCTAAACTCTGATATTTAGGCTCCAAACTCTCATTCTTAGGTTTCAGGATCCCATTTTTATGACCCAAAATCTCGTTTTTATGGTCCAAACTCTGCTTTTTAAGGCCCAAACACCCATTTTAAAAACCAAACTCTTGTTTTTTGGGCAAAAAGCACATTTTTAGGACTCAAAGTGCCGTTTTAGGGGCCCAAAATCATTTTTAGGACCCAAACACTGATTCTTAGTCCCCAAACTCTAATTTTCAGAGCCTAAACTCTGGTATTTAGGCTCCAAACTCTCATTTTTAGGTTTCAAGGTCCCATCTTTAGGGCCCTAACTCTCATTTTAGGGCCCAAAAGCACAGTTTTTAGGGCCTAAACTCCTATTCTAAGGGCCCAAACCTTAGTTTTTAGGCTCCAACCTTTCCTTTTTAGGACCCAAACTCTCATATTAAGGGCCAAAACTTTCATTTACAGCTCCAGCTGCTCACATTTAGGTCACAAACTCTCATTTAAAGGCTCAAACCTGAATTTTTAAGGTCGAAACTCTGATTTTAAGGGTCTAAAGTGCTATTCTGTGGCCCAAACTCTCATTTTAGGGCTCAAACTCTCAGTTTAGGGCCCAAAAGCACAATTCTTAGATCCCAAACTCCCATTTTAAAAGCCCAATCTTTCAGTTTTAGGCTCCAACCTCTCATTTTTAAGGTCCAAACTCTAACTTTTTAAAACTAAAGCTCACATTTTTAGGATTCAATCTCTCATTTTAGGGCCCAACTGCTCATATTTAGGACACAAACTCTCATTGTAGGGCCCAAACTCTCAGTTTTAAGGTCTGAAACTCTGATTTGTAGGGTCTAAACTCCTATTTTATGGATCAAACTCTCAGTTTTCGGATCCAAACTACGCTTTTTAGGGCACATGCTCTCATTTTTGTGCTCTGAACTCCCATTTTTAGGGCCCAAATGCTTAATTTTACGAATCAAACTCTAAATTTCAGGCCTCAAATGCCCCATTTCATGCTCCGTACTATCATTGCTAGGGCCCAAACTTCCATTTTGTGGCCTAACTGCTCAATTTTAGGACTCAAACTCTCATTTTTATGGCCAAAACGCCAATTTTTATGGTCCAAACTCTAATTTTTATGACCCACAATCTCATTTTAGAGCCCAGACTCTGATTTTATGGCCCAAAAGCACAATTTTAGGTCCTATCTCTTAATTTAGTGACCCAAACTCATTTTTAGGACCCAAACTCTGATTTTAAGGGAACAAGATCTCATTTTAGGGGCCCAAACTCCCATTTTAGGACCCAATCTCTGTTTTTATGGCAAAAAAGCAAATTTTAGGGCCAAAACTCCCAATTGAGGGACCCAAAAGCTCATTTTTAGGACACAAACTCTCATTGTAGGGCCCAAACTCTCAGTTTTAAGGTCCCAAACTCTGATTTTTAGCATCTAAACTCCCATTTTATGGCTTCAAACTCTCAGTTTTAGGGTCCAAACTATGATTTTTAGGGCACAAAATCTCATTTTTGTGCTCCGAACTCCCATTTTTAGGGCGCACATTCTCAATTTAGGGCCCAAATGCTTAATTTTACAGACCAAACTCTCAATTTCAGGCTTCAAACGCCCAATTTTATGCTCTGTACTATCATTGTTAAAGCCCAAACTTCCATTTTGTGGCCCAGCTGCTTATTTTTAGGACTCGAACTTTCATTTTTATGTCCAAAACGCCCATTTATATTGTCCAAATTCTAATTTTTATGACCCAAATTCCCATTTGAGGGACCCAAACTCTCATTTTTTGGCCCAAAAGCATAATTTTAGGGCCTATCTCCAAATTCAGTGACCCAAACTCATTTTTAGGACCCAAACTCTGATTTTAAAGGGAACAAGATCTCATTTTAGGGGCCCAAACTCCCTTTTTAGGACCCAATGTGTGATTTTAGGGCCACAAAGCACATTTTTAGGGCCCAGACTCCCAATTGAGGGACCCAAACAGTGATTTTTAGGACCAAACTCTCAAATTTTAGAGCCAAAACGCCCGTTTTAAGGGTTTAAACTTGTTTTAAGGGCCTAAACTCTGGTATTTAGGCTCCAAACTCTCATTTTTAGGTTTCAGGATCCCATTTTTATGACCCAAAATCTCATTTTAGGGCCCAGACTCTGTTTTTTAAGGCCCAAACTTACATTTTAAACACAAAACTATTGTTTTATGGGCATAAAGCATATTTTTAGGACCCAAACAGTCATTTTATGGGCCCAAACTCATTTTTAAGAACCTAAACGCTGATTTTAAGTGAACAAGATCTCATTTTAGGGGCCCAAACTCCCATTTTAGGACCCTATGTGTGATTTTAGAGCCACAAAGCACATTTTTAGGGCCAAAACTCCCAATTGAGGGACCCAAACGCTCATTTTTAGGACCAAACTCTCAAATTTAGAGCCAAAACGTCCATTTTTAGGGTCCAAACTCTAATTTACGAAGCCTAAACTCTGATATTTAGGCTCCAAACTCTCATTTTTAGGTTTCAGGGTCCCATCTCAGTTCAAGAAGGACAGGGAACTGTTAGAGAGAGTCCAGCGTAGGGCTACAAAGATGATCAAGGGAGTGGAGCATCTCCCTTATGAGGAGCGGCTGAGGGAGCTGGGTCTCTTTACTTTGCAGAAGAGGAGACTGAGGGGAGACCTCATTCATGTTTATAAATATTTAAAGGGTGAGTGTCACGACGATGGAGCCAGGCTCTTCTCGGTGACAAACAATGATAAGACAAGGGGTAACGGACAAACTGGAACACAGGAGGTTCCACTTAAATTTGAGAAGAAACTTCTTCTCAGTGAGGGTAACAGAGCACTGGAACAGGCTTCCCAGAGAGGTTGTGGAGTCTCCTTCTCTGGAGACATTCAAAACCCGCCTGGACGCCTTCCTGTGTAACGTCATCTAGGTGTTCCTGCTCCGGCAGGGGGATTGGACTAGATGATCTTTTGAGGTCCCTTCCAATCCCTAACGTTCTGTGATTCTGTGATCTTTAGGGCCCAAACTCTCATTTTAGGGCCCAAAAGCACAGTTCTTAGAACCCAAACTCCCATTTTAAGGGCCCAAACTGTCATTTTTAGGCTCGAACCTCTAATTTTTAGGACCCAAACTCTGATTTTTAAGGCCAAATCTCACATTTTTAGGATTCAAATACCCATTTTAGGGCCCAACTGCTCGTATTTAGGACACAAACCCTGAATCTTAGGGCCCAAACTCTCATTTTTAAGGTCCAAACTCTCATTTGTAGGGTCCAAACTGCCATTTTTAAGGCCCAAACTCTCATTTTAAGGCCAAAACTACCTTTTTAAGACCCAAACTCTCATTATAGGGCCAAAAAGCACAGTTTTAGGGCCCAAACTCCCATTTTAAGGGGTAAAACTGTCATTTTTGTGCTCAAAACTCTCATTTTTAGGATCCAAACTGTCACCTTCACATTCCGACCTCTCACGTTTAAGGCCCAAACTCTCAAATTTAGATCCAAAACACCCATTTTTAGGGCCCAAACTCTAATTTTCAGAGCCTAAACTCTGATATTTAGACTCCAAACTCTCATTCTTAGGTTTCAGGATCCCATTTTTATGACCCAAAATCTCATTTTAGGGCCCAGACTATGCTTTTAAAGGCCAAAACTCCCATTTTAAACACAAAACTCTCATTTTACGGGCAAAAAGCACATTTTAGGACCCAAACTTCCATTTTATCGGCCCAAACTCATTTTTAGGACCCTAACTCTTATTCTTAGGGCCCAAGCTCTAATTTTAAGAGCCTAAACTCTGGTATTTATGCTCCAAACTCTCATTTTTAGGTTTCAAGGTCTCATCTTGAAAGGAAGAGGCAACCGACTCCACGCCTCAGG
>NW_010201047.1:21624-22927 GCF_000695765.1 Mesitornis unicolor | reverse complement strand
TATCCAACCTAAATCTACCCTTTTCTAGTTACCCGTCATCCTATTACTACATGCCCTAGTGAAAAGTTCTTTCCCAGGTTTCTTATAAGCATCTTTCAGGTACTGGAAGGTCCCCCCTGAAGCCTTCTCTTCTCCAGGCTGAACAACTTCAATTCTCTCAGCCTATCTTTGTAGGAGAGGTGCTCCAGCCCTTTGATCATCTTTGTGGCCCTAATATAAATTATAATATAAAATACATATGTATACTCAGCCAATATTGTGGGGGAGTAGGCCTTAGGTTTAGGATGGTAAGCAAGCCCCCCTCGAGATGTCAGCCATGGAAGAGTGAGCAGGAGGGGGAAGAAGAAACACGACTGGATGCTTGGGGATTGGAGCAGCCTCACGTCTGCTTGGTTCAGGATGCTGATGAACTGAATGTTTCATGGGCTGCATACAGGTTGTTAGCTCTGTGGTTTGACAATTCTTCTGTTTTCTATGGCCTGGCACCCAGAATAAAAAGAAGAAGGAAGTTACATATTATCTCCTGCATCAGCCTATGCAGTAACATTGAAGAAGTTCTTACCCATTCATACTTACACCCAGGGCACTGCACTTTATGTTATCATATTTGAAGAGAAATATTAAATTGGAGAATTCTTAAAAAAATCTTTTTTTTTTTAAATTATTCTGACAATTGCAGCTTCTAAAATTTTAATTATTTGTGCTGGATCACATTTCTCTCCTCAGCGTCCTGTATGGATATTTTGTTAAATAATGAAATCAAGTGTTATGTTTCCTCAATATTGACATTCAGCTATTTAATCTTTGCTGAGAAGTGGAAAAGAGTCTAACATTTTTCATGTTAATTATAATGTAGGAGGATTAGCTAAATGCATATTAGCTTCCTTTTTTATTTTTTTTTTAACTGCGATACTTTATTAAACCACTTCATTAACTATTTGAATTGCCTTGTAGAGCTTAGTGAATGTTTTGGTGAACCATTTATAAACTAAAAATGCTGCTATGGTGTAACTGATGCTATTCACAGCAAATTCAGCAAATAGTTTCCACCTAAAAATGGATAGTATATTCATATTTACATTTACACTTACGTTATTGAAGAAATGCAGAAATATTGCCCAGGAAGAGGTCTTGTATGTTCCTACATCCAAGCAGACTGTAATTGCTATTAACTCCTAACATTATTTAGAGTTCATTTGTCTTACACATCCACAAGAAACAGATGTTAAAGTAGTGCTTAGCATCTTCTAACAGAATTTTCTCAATTGGAAAAGATCAAAAGCCACAACCAGGGAGTAACACA
>NW_010201047.1:17445-21593 GCF_000695765.1 Mesitornis unicolor | reverse complement strand
GAATGCCCTGCAATGTCCAGCTCCTTTCAAAAGCAGTGATCTTGTTTCTCATTTCTTGACAACCTTAGGAAAACCAAATACTCACCTACCTAGAAGGAAATAAAGCCTTAGCCATTGGTCAATAGAGCCTAATGGAAAAATTTCTTCTGACTCCAATTCTAACAGTCATATTAACTTTAAATATCTGAGCAAGGCACATAAATCAGAAAGGCAACACATTAACAACTTCAGGACCATCACTGTAGTCCAGCTAAAGTGAACTTTTCGATGGTCTATCTGAAAAGGTACGGAAGGATAGGTGCAAAAATCCCATCACTTTCCACAATCTAAGCTAAGTGTTAAACAGTGGAAAGGGTTTCTTCTTAGCTGCAGGAGTTATCCAACAGAAGTCCTGATGTTTATGATATATTTCAGTCTAAATAGAATGCAAATAACAACCAGGAATAAAGATTCAATCTTCCTTTTGTTATAAAATACCCCTGAAATTATATGTTAGTAAGGATTTCAAAGAAGAACACAATCTAAAAAAGAAAACAAAAGAACTAGGTGTGTTAAGTCTATATTTTATGCAGGATGCTTAACAAATTTTTCCTGATGGGTCAGGAGTATTTTTCACTTAATCTACTGTTTATGTAACTAATCAAACATAATAAATATAGTCCCTCAGTATAGATCAGTTGCTTCCACTGATCTGTAAAAGGGTTAATATTTACACAGGAATTAGCTGAGTTTCTACTGTGAATTTTGAGAAGATTTTTGAAAAGATGCAGAGTTTTCCAGCTCTTTTTGAAAACTGGACATTGACATCTTTTGAAAATCATGCCCTTGATCCAAAACTCAGAGAATATTTTGTATCAGCATTAGAAAAATGCAGAACCATGAGCTCTCTGTGAGTTATGTACAGGCTTATAACTCACTGTCCCTCATTCTGTCCTTCTGTTCAACTTGGACAATGATCATAACAAAATTCAGAAATCTGATAGGAGGGATATTTCTTGAGCTGGCTGAAGTTTTTCATATTTTCAAGTAATGGGATCATTAGGGATGGTATTCAAGGATATAGAGAGGCAAGGTTTAGGGAGAGGAAGGATCTTTTATTAACTCAACTTTATAGTTTGAAAACCAGACATGCTTCAGGCATACAAACCTTTTTCTTGTGCCCTGGAAACTGGTCTCTTTTTATAACTATATCAGCTAGTTTAATAAAAGATATTGCTTCTCCCTACAAACCTTGTCTTTCAGATTTTAAGACACTTTAAAGCGAGTGAGTTCTACCCTGCTATGAGCATTTCACAAAATTTTTATTTCAAAGCAACAGTCAGCAAAATGCTGTAACTTCAGCAAGTGATATAGACACACAAAAATGTTGACTTTACATTCGTTTATATCTTTAGCCACTGCACTCCTACTTTATCTTCCTCATACCTACTTTCATCCTTCTCTTCCACTGCCTTCACAAAGCGCAAGTACTAATTACATCATCCCTCTATCTTACTGATACAGATTAAAACCAGTGGTGGTATGTCTAGTGAACACAGTGGGATCTTTCTTAAAAATTTCTGCAGCTTAAATAATACTTGTTCCTGTACATGATACTAGTAATCGTACTTTACACACATTTACCTATTTCTATGATTATTATTTAGACATACTTCAAAAATATATTTTTTTGTATCTACCATCAAAAGTATTTTAAAGAGTCACATAAAAAATGACTGAAAATTACCAGTGGAATAAATGTCATGAGCAAACAAATTTAATTTATTTCTGAAGTAAAAATAATCCCATAGTACTTTTCTGCTCTTCTTAACCTATCTTCTGCTATTCCTCTCCAAGTCATTGTACTATTCCTGTCCCATGATTCTCACTTGCCCTAATTATATTTATTTCTTATAGCTGGAGAATAATTATGAGTCAAGTACGTGGAAAAAATTTAATTAATGCTAATTTTACATTTAGATCATGCCTGTGTACACATATATATATAATTATATGCAGTTTTGGAGTTACAGAACTTTTAGTCCAGAAGTAAAAATATCCAGAGTCCCAGTCTGGGAATAAACCATTAGCTTTGACAGCTGGAAAGTGGACATTGCACCATTAAAAACCAGACAATTTAGCATATCACTGGGAAGAGGAGAGGAGAGAAAAAGTTCAGTGGTCCAATCTCTGACAGAGTTATGCATTATATTTTAAAAAGTTTTAGATAGCAATTGCCAGAGTTACAAGAAGAATGTTATCCTGTTGGGAGCCCTGCTCAGTAGATGATAAACTGGGGCACTCTTCTTTCCTGCAACCTATTCCTCAAGGCTCTCCCTGGGCTGTATCCCTGCCCCACCATGTCCTGTCCAATACAGTCAATGACTTTCAAGCTGCTCTGAGAGCAGAAACCACGCTCTTCTGCCTCATGGCACAGCTGCACTTACAATCTACAGAGTTACCCTTTGTGCTTCTGTGCCTCAGCCTCGTCTCAATGGTCTGCTCTCCTCTTCCATGGTGTGCAATGACGAAAGGCAGGATCCATCTGATCAGTTGTATACATCTACTATGGGATGGTTATCTTAACTCTTTATGATCAGCAAAGAGGATAGGACACTCCAAGGGTGAAATTTGTCTCAGTATAAAGTTGGGATCTGAAAATGAATCTGATGAATTTACATATGCCTATTTCTCACTACTGCCTATAGTGGGCACCTGGATTGAATAGCTTGTAGATGTCTTCCACCTAACCACTTTCCTAGAAATATACATGGCTGGTACATCTCAAACATACTAGGTCAGGGGATATTTTAATGAAATGTTCTGAAAGACTTACTTTAATTCTGCATAAGTAGCATTTTAAGCTCATAAGTGCTCTGTTTGTTCTGGTTTTAGCTAACTAACCTCTTTGCACACTTCTGAAAATCTTTGCAGGTGTCTGTGTTCACCTTTGAAAATATGGTTCTTAAGACCTTAAGTCCAATTTTAAATTGCTTCTATATTCCTAAGTTGTTGCTGAAAATGTAACTCCTGCAAATTATGTTTATATAACATTTTTTTACAGATAAATTACTAAGTGTTCCAAGATGTGTCTCATAGAAATGACTTCATCCACCCCCTAATAAAAAGGGGACATTTAATAACTGGAAGCTCATGAATTCTTATTTCTGCTTAACAGCACTCTTTCTGCTTCTCTTTCTTCAAAAAAGCTTTGTTTGCACAAAGATCTTTCCTTTAGAAAGGTTTCAAAAACTTTATTACAGCTGAAATTACATTCATTCATCTATATTTAAAATATACATATCCAAAGGGAATGAAAATTTATTACTATTAAGTTTTCTGGAGTATTATCAAAATGTAAAATTTTGTTGGCATTCTGAAGTTGGATAGCATAAGGTAAATGAAAAGTCACAGGAGTACGCTGGGTTTTCATTTTTCTAATTTCAGAATAATTCTAGTTTTGGAAAAATTTAAATAGATCTATTTTTTAACTGTTTTTCTATAATTCTGATTATCAAAGAGGATTACCTAGAACTGAATCAACAACAGACAAATGTAAGGTCTTGCATCTGGAAATACATCATCCAAGAATGCAGCTGAGATTGGGTTCCACTTGACTAGGCAGCAGCACTGTGGAAAGGGACCTGGGGGTCTTGGAAGAAAAGCTCAACGTGAGCGAACAGTGTGCTGCAGCTGTAAAGAAAGCCAACAGGGTGCTGGGTAGCATTAAAAAGGGCATCACCAGCAGTGATAAAGAAGTCATTATCCCACTCTACTCGGCACTGATCAGACCACACCTTGAGTACTGTGTCCAATTTTGGTCCCTGCTATACAAAAAAGATGTGGACAGGTTGGAAAGGGTCCAGAGAAGGGCCACAAGGGGGTTCAGAGGACTCGAAGACCTGCCGTATGAAGAAAGGCTGAGAAAATTGGGCCTGTTCTGCCTTGGGAAGAGAAGGCTTAGAGAATCTCATCCCCATGTACCATGAAAGGAGGCTACCAAGAAGACGGAGACTCCCTTTTCACAAGGAGTCACATGGAAAAGATGAGGGGTAACGGACACAGGTTGCTTCTGGAGAGATTCCGACTGAACTCCAGAAGAATTTTTTTTACCATGAGACCAATCAGACATTGGAATAATCTCCCAAGGGAAGTGGTAAATTTCCCTA
>NW_010201047.1:0-17425 GCF_000695765.1 Mesitornis unicolor | reverse complement strand
TTCAGTTTTAAGAGTCAGCTTGACAGGGTGCTGACTCAACTAATTTATACTATATTTTTACCTTGAGAGGTTGGACTAGATGATCCTTGTGGTTCCTTCCAACCTGGTATTCTATAATTCTATGAATAAAAATATTCACTATTAAAAGTAATTATGCTTATTTTATTAGAATTCAAATATACAATAAGAAAAAAAACCCTTTTGAACACATTTCACAGTTAAAAAATTATTGTGGGGCTGCATAATTGATAACAATTTTATTATTTTTGCCTATTGTCATAGGAAAAATTTCTGTCATATGGGTTTGCCATCCTAAAAGTACTGCAAAGGAGTAATTATACCTCACTGAAATTGGAAATGACCTTTTTTTTTATTTTTTCCCCACTTCCTGCTCCTGCACTGTAGTAAGAACTCCCAGGGTATGCCACCAACTTGGTTTCTATTGCAATAACACAGAAGCGGATGAGTCAGTGTCAAGGGAGGATGGCAGTCAGCTGCTGTGCAGCTTAGAGGTACCAGAATCTGTGATTTCTGGAGGGTTAAGAAAAGCATTAGAGAGAGAGGCTGGGGGAGAACAGAGTATCAACTACAGATTAGAAATACATGAAGCATCATGCAAAAGACTGGCTGTGTCTCTGTGTTAGCACTGGGACTGGAACAAAAGGCTGCAGCAGCAACTGGGGGTGCTGATACACCTGCAGTGCTTACTGCAGACACTGAATCACAAACTTGGAAATTTTGTTATCTGTCCCTGACTGTAACTCCCATCAATCGGCAGCAGAAATATCATATGAACCTGTGTCTATCTTCTGCTTGCATTTGAAAATAATGTATTTATCCTATTCCATTAGCGTATTTTAATAAGCATTGCTTTGGGACAGTATGCCTGCCAATTTATGTTTATGAGACTGTCAACAGCATTTACATGCCTAAGAAAATATGATACAACACTGCCAAAGCAGGGACTGCCTGTCAAATGAGGTTGTCATGGAGAAATGAGACATAGGAAAGCTCATGCATAAAGTGGCACACAGAGAATGCCAGGGATTTTTTACTTCCCCTGTTGAGCCAAATAAATATTTATCTCAGTAAAGGAAGGGGTAAGAAAATAATTAAATTATGAGCCATATTGTGCAGTCATTCTTATTTAGGAGAACTTTCCATTGAAACCAGCCCAATATGAAACCACAAAGAAAAAGGTCATTCATTTTCTATTGTGCTTTTAGAAAAAGATTTTAGCAGCCTGCCTTGAAAAAGAGCAAAATGGGGACTAAAGGACATTTCTGGAGTGTGCTTTTGGGCTGTCTTATTGCTGACCACTGGAGTGATTCTCAGGAGTCTTTGGGAGCTGATATTAATTAGACAGCTCCAAACACCACTCAGGACTCAGACCCGTGCTGAAGTGGCTCAAGAATTTGTAGGTTTTTAATGACCTTTTTTAAGGTCATATCAGTAGTGAACAATTTGGAATTTCAGAGAAAAATTACAAAGACAAATTCTTATCCAGTCTGACAAAGCAAGCAATACAGTCTCTACGACATACCGGCAGTGACACCAGCTTGACATGTGTCAAAGAAATAGGAGGTAGCCAAGTGCTCTGGAGTTGTTTCCCTTATCATAATCTTAATTACTCCAGGGAGAAGATTAGATGCTGCTTGTTATTCACAGTTGATTCATAAAATGGTGATTATACAACGAGGGAAAACATTGTGGGGGATATCTGTTCAGTTTCCAAATGCTCTAGGTAGAACTAATTCTCCCTAACTTTAACAGGCTAAAAATTTATTATTGAAATCTAAGCTAGTCCTCTAGGCTTCCCTAACAGAGAGATATAGGCTGCTTGAGACCATGATTTATCATGTTATAAATTGGGTGAAATAGTTCATCCTCAAAAAGCTCTTCTTTCCTCTGGTGGCAATTAAGGTACCCTAGAGAGAGGCCTGGAATCTAGAAGACTGAATTTCTGAGGTTCAAAGGCCACTCTCAACAAGAGCTGGTACCTATCATGTGAACATGGACTTGCAGTCTGAGGTGATGGTTGCTGACAATGTTTGTGTCCTTAACTTGCTTTGGCTCCTAAAAGACCAAAGAGCAGTCTGCAGCTTCTTTCTTTTGTATCCAGGGCAACTTCAAATTGCTGATGGCCTCTATGGAGAACCTTGAACAACCACCAAAATCAGCTGAATCGATAATAATGTGCCATTGACCTGGACCATCTCTAAGTAATTAGCATCCATTCTTTGTGAACTTTCAAAGCTACTCTTATTTCTCAGGTACTCTCCACAACCACGGGTATTTTTATAACCAGTCTAACAATCAGCTGTCAACCAATAAATCTGGTAACTGAAGAGATGTGCATTTTTCACCACCTACCAGCTGCACACCTGTGTCAAATAAAATTAATGTGTGCAGAATGGTAAAAATTGTCCAATGCTTGCTGGCTGGATAAGTAAATATTTGCCTTATTTTCAGGTTGAATAAATCCCTGTGTATGACTCTATGCATTTTTCATCATAGTTAGTTGCATTAAATATCTGGCCAACAAGTTATTGTAAACTGTAAGAAATACAGAGCAGTTTATCCTGTATATATAACTTTTGCAAGATATAATGTTATGCAGGCATATTATAAATACACTAGAATAATTTATTTATTATATTCCATTAGTGTATTTTAACAAGCATTGCTGTGGGACAGTATGCCTGCCAATTTATGTTTATGAGACTGTCAAGATAATTTACATGCCTATGAAAATAAACAACATTGCCAATGCAGGGTCTGCTTGTCAAATAATCTTGTCAGGAAGAAATGAAACACTACTGAGCTGAAAAGTAAAGCATATTCATTATTGCTGGCTACACAGATTCCAGGTGGCACAATGAAATACATTTATGCCATTTTTCATGTATCATATGAATAAAAAAATGAGGGAGTGGGGTACTTCAGGCTGTCATATATTGTACTGCACAAAACAGATTTAGCACTCAATCACTCTTGTTTCTTCAAAATAATAATAATTATAAAAAAAAGGAATACCCAGGCCCCAGTAACATTAGTGGGTAAAATAAAATGTATTATTCATCCAGAAAACTGAGAATGCTACACAAAATCATGTCTATTTCACAATGGTTAAGCTGAAATAAAATAGCTGCAGAGCTGTCTGGGTCTGAAAAAAATTACTGGGAAGAGTTCATTCAGGAGTTCTGACTAGATAATTATTGAGCTGCACTGACAAACTCTACACTTCCCTACCAATTACACCTTCCAGGCCATGGCTTTTAGAATAATTTAAAGCAGTGAGATTTAGAATCTTGTTCTCATAATTCCCCATAGACAGCTAACCCTGTGTTCCCTTCTTCAGGAGAAAAACCCCAAACTGGAACTATACTCTCCTCCAAATTCTCCCTGAGCATGAAACTGCCCTTGGAAACAACCTCAGAGATTAAATGTATCCAGAAGGAAAAAATTACCCAAAATCATCCCGAAACAGACAAGTAAGTGTCCAAAAAACCAAGTCTTCGGAATGATCACTGTTACTGACAAGCAGTAAGACTTCAGAGAAAAATGGATAAGGGGCATACAAAGGGGAGTCAGTGTTTATCAAAAGGCTGTAAAGGTATTCTTATTTATGTGGAGAGATTGCCTGTACACAGAGCAAGCATTTCAGATGTGAATAATCTCTACAGAGCATAGCACAGAGCATGGTGGCAGCTGCTGGTATCAGTAGAAGCAAGGAGGCAGACAATCAGCATGCAGATGATGAACGAAGAATGGGGATACGGCTGAGAATCGTGGAAAGATGGTAATTCAGTACCAATGAGATAAATTAGAGGGGTACAGGACAAAACACTTAGCTGGCTCAGACACATATATGTACAGAGCCAACAAGTCAGCTGGCTGCTTTAGAGAGAGTGCTGCTCAAACAGGGACCACACCAGCTGCAGCACTGGAAAAGGAAGGTTAGCTGTCCATGGAGCCCCCGTCACTCCTCTTTCCCACAGATGGGCACCATAAACTGAAGCACTAAATACCCTGAAAGTCTGAGGCCAAACAGATCTGAAACTGCTGCCTCAAGCTGGCCTGACCCCTCTGCTGCAGCCCCCATCTGATTATCTTTTATGTAGGGACAGCACTGTATCACTCTATCAGTACCAAGACATGCCAATGGGCAAGGCCCACAACATAATCCACACTACTATATTTCCTGGACTTGTAACAGATTACAGGAAAGACAGCAAAAAGATGTTTTAAGAGTGTTTTGAAGCTAAAGTTTTGCTAGAGGTGATGTACAATCATTTTATAATGATGGTCTTGTAGATCTGTCAGTGTGCTGGCTTTTAAGATGACAGCTGCACCCTTTCATTGACAACTGTATTATATAGTTAATGTCTGAGTAGAAAACCTGCCTCCAGAAACAGATGGCAAGATGTACACAGACTTTAATGGGACTAGGTTGCCCTTCTTCCCAACTTTTTTGATAGAGGTATAAAGGCTATCAAGTAATAGGTAGCATTTAGACAGATATTTGTATGGTTGTAGAAGAGGAGTTAGTCACTAGTTTGAAAACAACCAAAAAATTTGCTTCCTCATTGATTTTTAAAGTTTGTTACATCCCAAACACAGAAATTTGGATGGGTGAATTTGCTATAAGAAAAAAAAAACGTAAAAAAAAAAATTAACCAAAAGATAGTCTTGCTCTCTCACATATTTTTAGTTCCTAATGACAAACTACAAATCATGTTTGAGTGCAAGCCTATTTTGGAAACACAAGAAGGTCTCAAAATAGAAACCAACCAAATGTCCAGTAAAACACCAATGAGAATTTGGAGTGGGGCTGAAATAATAATAGTAGAGCCAGGTACTGTATGGAGGTGGTACAGCATAGCATCATGGAATCATAGAACGGTTAGGGTTAGAAAAGACTTTTAAAGATCACCTGGGCTAACTTTTCCTGCTGTGGACAGGGCCATCTTTCACTAGATCAGATTGTTCAAAGCCCTGTCCAACCTGACGTGGAACGATCCCAGTGATGTGGCATACACAACTTCTCTGTGAAACCTGTTCCTGTGTCTCAACACTCTTACCATAAAAACATTCCTTCCTTATATCCAGTCTAAATCTGCCCTCTTTCAGATTAAAACCATTGTTACTTTTTCTGGCACTACAGACCTTGGTAAAAAGTCTCTCTCCACCTTTCTTACAAGCCCCCTTTATATGTCAAAGGGCTGCATGCTCTGGACTGTGCAACAGGATAAGCAGAAGCAAGATAAGGTGTATATAGAAGTAATGCTGTGATTAGTGGAGGAAATATTTTCACAAGAGAACTAGGGACAATTTAGGGCAGGAATAAAGTAAGATTTGTCCAGAAACCTACCCAGTACACATCAGTGTAATCTCTGCAATTCCAGCACTAGGCCTTTTGAGCAGGTGCTTCCAATTGTGTGGCAATTTCTGATTTGAGCTGTTATCTATAAGAAATTGCATCTGGCTTTCTTCATAGAACTCTATCACATCACCACATGTCTCTGTGATTGATTTAATTAACACTTTTCTCCAGCTCTCTCCCCTTCTTGTAAGCTTCTATCTATTTATTTATATTTCCCTCCAGGTTGTTGACTCTTGAGGTGTGTAAAATACTTTCAGACACACTAAATCTAATGTAAAAGTAATACAAATCAAGCTGCCTTTAACTTCTCAAGCACATATATATCTTATTTTAATGTGGCCATTTATGCTGCTGTGTAATACATCTTCATAGTGTCGGCTTAATCACAAATGACAAGTGTTGAAAATGTAGTAAAGACAGGGACGCATTAATCCATTTTGTATGAAAATGTGAAAAGGTAATCAGATTCTGAATGGCTGTATGCTTTAAAAATATACTGGTTAAGATTTCTTTTTCCATTTGGGATTCTCACCAGAGATTCTGATTAGAAAGATTCCAGTATAAAATTGCCTTAAAATATTACAATTGTGCCAAAAATGCACTGAGGAAGTTTTATAAAATGAGAGATGAATCTCAATCAGTAATGTGATGACCCCAAAGCTTCTGAAACACTTTAAATAATCAGGGAAGTCTGTGTTCCTTTTGTTTTCACAGAATCTTATACACCTTGCCCATGGGTAGAGATGTAGCGTCTATCGTTATAATTTCTGTTTCTGAATATCCAAGGCTAATTAAATAATTATTGTTAATAATTATTCCAGTCTCCACAGGCAGCTATGGATACCTTTGTACCAAAATGTGTATAGATAAATGTCATCTCCTTTATTTTTTTCTCTGCAGAAACAAGAAATAGATGGAAAACTAGTATTCTGTTCAAAGGACGCTTTGGCAGCATATTCTTCCCCATCTATCACCATGTAGAATGTATTTCCCATGCCCTAGAGAATCTATGTAACCCAACATAATGCTTTTTTTTCCCCCCTAGGGAAAAGAAACAATTCTTTCAATCTTTCTTACGTTTTCTCAACAGCCTACATGTAGACTAAAGTAGTAGCTTTGAGATCAATTAACTACATCAACTTGCTTGTTCAAATAAGTATAGTCCAGTAATTTGTAATATTTTAAGATTGATTTCATTAAATTTCGTAGGCACATCAAAGGCTGGCACTTAAATCCATTCAGTGGCAATACTGTAAATTTATCTTCCCACAGGAACTTTCCTGGTTCAACAGCTGCTTCCTGTTCTGTGTAAAAGGAGCATCTTCCAGATCAAAGTTACTTTTCAAAAGGAAAGAGCCTTTAAATTGTGATCATTCTCTGTACAGGCTCTAAATTAAATTATTAAATCCACAGAAGTCCTGATGAAATTGAAAATATTTCTTTAGTTATTTAACTTTGAGTAATTACAGTTCAATGTTATCTTAACTCTTGAGCAAGAGATTATGATCTGATTGCACCACTAAAAATGTAGCTTCTTATAGCACAGTATCACTGCTATAGTTTATGTGGCATATTTATCTCTTTGTGCTTGTTTATCAGTTTGAAGAATTTTAGCTGCAAAACATCAAGGTCGATTTTTCAGATGCTTTACACAGTTTACTACAGGGCCTCAAGCAGAGCTGATGGCTCTAGACACCCTGCCTGTGAATTACAGCGATTTAATAATTTCAGCAATCTTGCACTTACTGTTTCATTATCATTTCCAAAATAACTGAAAGAGTTCAGCACACATCTTGGATACTTTTGTTCATGCCTGAAACCTAGTAAAGTACAGTCTTTTCTGCATATGAAAAGCATTTGCAACATATGAGCAAGATGTATACCTAAATGTGGAGTGGTAAAGAAAATGATTAGAACATTTCCCACAAGCCTGTACAAATTACATAAAAACAAGAATTGACCCTGTCAATCATTTTTCATTTAACACATTCAATTAACTTGAGATGCTGTAGGATGCCACTTTAAATTATCTACTTAATAGAGTAGGAAGGGAAAGGTTTGGCTTCCTGCTGTGTTTAAGGCAGTCCGAAACCAAAGTGGATTCAGCTCTACCTGCAGAGCTCCTCTGTAACCTAAAGCTGTTCGTCTTGCAGCAGAGCCACAAAGGAAGGATGATGGTGGATCATCTCCTACAGAGATGGGTCATGGCCCCACTTCAGTGGGAGTTCCTGTATTATTAGTAGCCTCCTATGCCAAGCATAAAGGAATCCATTTCAATCTTTGCTGACAGCATAGTTAGTAATATTTTCTCTAAACTACAGTTCTGTCTTGACCTCTATCTTGTTTCTTGTTAACCAATGTTTTAATGTATAACATTGAGACTATGTCCATATTTGTGAACTACAGTAACGGTATTTCAGGATTAACGGAGTTGAGGAGAACATTCATTTATCTTACACAATGATTGTTTATACAAGGTTTTCCAGAGTCACAAAAAAAGGTTATAAATGAGGGAGCACTGGAACTGCACCTCTGGAGCTCTGCTTTGTAAAGAAACTTTAAATAGAAATGAAAATGTCACGTTCATTCACAGTACATTTCACTCTTTTCCCTTTAATTTTGAAGAAAAACCTCAGTTTTATTATAAGGGTTAGCACAGTCTATCGTATGTTGGTAAAAACCTTAGATAAATGCCAAACACAAAGTTCTACAATTATTTTTGACTTACTGAATCTTTTATGTTCTATGTGATAATTTTGGTGCTCTGTAGGAAGAATGAAATACAGTAATTGTTGGGGGCAAATTCTCATCTTCTGCCATGCAGTGACATGTGGTTCTTCCTCCCGTATTTCTAAACTGTTTCAAAACAGAGAGGTAGTACAAAGAGTCCAGGTCAATACAGATCCTTCCACAGTAATTCACAAGTATGATCAGCACAATAGAAGCCACCAGCATGTCAGGGTGCTTTGAACATAGTGGCATCATGATAATATCTAGGTACAGGGTTAGAGGAGTAATTTTGAACCTCAATTTAGATTAAAGCTGAACAATCCTCCTGTGAAATATGTATTTTATACATATACCTGTCTTTTGGATCTGGACATAGATGGTTTCCTCATAAAATGCTTTAGGCTCGCCATGTACGTAATAGCTACATGTCCCAGTAGATAAACATTTGTAGGGACAGAATTGAGTTGGCTTTAATCATGCTAGACATGTGAGTCATCTAAACCTTTGAAATATTTTCTTCTTCCTAAGGAGGGCAGTGAAGATAGGTGACACACAGATCGTTTAGCCACGTTCGCATTTATGATATACACTCATTTATAATACAGATTAAGAATTTCAAGCATATTGTAAATGGTTAGTGATACCAGGTTACTTGTGAAAACTGCTGTCACAAACACATAGCTATCAGTGTTTAAAAGAAGTATAGATATATAGATAGACACCTAGATGGGCTATAACCACATCTTCTGCTGCAATGTTATCATATTGTATATAATACATATATTATACATATATTATACATCATCTACATCTTTCTGAGAAAGGAAAAAGAAAGGTGAAAGAACAGTCTACCCTCTCTAGAGACTGCCGTTCCCTCTAATAAATTGTTCTTCCACCATGGTTCCTATGGCGAGAACAGGTAAGGAAAAAAAAACAAACCAAACCAATCCAAAACAAAACCACAAATATATTTTTACTAGAAATAAAAACAGAAAGGAAAACTAGGGTTGTGAGTCTTGCTGTTTCAATGGGAGTTACCTTATAGGTGAGATTTAAAATAATAGAGTTGGTTTTACTGTGACATAGTCTCATCCTGGAACTCTAAATATATTTCCAACGTTTTCTCTTAGATGAATGTATCTTCTCTAACTTTAGAATTTTGCTATGTAAAGCCCTATTCCAACTGATAGTCCAGGTAGTCCAGTTCTTACCAACCTATGTGCATGCCTTTGAATACCATAGAGGGTCACAAACAGCACTAGAGGTTTATACTGAAACAACTGAATCAATCTCTTAGCGTGGGATTCTGCTTTCAGATTAACATATCAAGATGTTGGTAACTGCATGACAGCTGGATGTTTAAGACAGAGCAGTTACAGCACTTGAGTCACCTGCCGAAACACATGCCTCTAGTGTCATTTGAGACATCTTCTGTACGTAGAGCTCGGACCTACATGAAGCTTGTAGATACTGCACAGGAATTACAGGAGGCCTATAGTCACCTTGACTGGCATCTGAAGAGCACCATAGACAGCCTAGAGCATCTTCCATGGTACTAGATACATGTCTTTAGGTAACTGAATCAAGCCCTTTGTAGTATACTTAATAGAGCTTAAATACTTCTAGATCAGCTTTGATGCCTGATTTTTGGACATGCAAAGTTAGTTGAGAATGATGTTACCAGTTTTATTCAGATGGAGGATTGATCATATGTTAAAGAGGATCTTGGCTACATACCATGGCTAACATGTAGTATAAGCTTCCATGGGCAAATGAATGTCAGCCATCATAATTAACTGAACTAGATAACATAAAATAAGCAACTGCATTTTGATTGATCAGTGTATTCCAGCCTGTGACACTGTTATATACTGGTTGTGTACACTTTGTACACTGCTTCATATTTTATAAGGCAACTATCACCCTAGTCTGTATCAAGCTATGGGTATCACTAGCATCTCTTTAATCAGGTTACAGTAAGAATAAGATAAAGACAGAGTTTAAAATTGAGAGTAGTTAACAGTATTAAATACAATCAAGTAGATGAAGCTGAGTAGACAGAGCAAATCAGTTTAAAATGTGTCTTTAAAGCCACATCTGCAATCTGTACAGTAGTTAGCTACACATGACAAAACAAGATGTCTTCTGCCCTGACTAGAAATACTTGTGATCTTGAAGGCTTTTATAGAAAACACTAGAAAAGCACTAATGGTTATTTTCAAAACGTGTCACTTAGAAGTAGATATTTCAGTATCAATAATTACATCTTATAATTTAATAAATAGCAGCTCTTCTAGATGACTTCTAATTATAGTATAAAATGTAAATTCTATTTCTGTTTACTTGAGTCACTTAGGACTAAAGGGTTATAGTCTTACATTAGTACTTTATTCTACAAATCATCCCACTGATTACTGGTAGATACATATTCCATTGAGTATGCCCATCAACATGGTTACCAGATCAGAAAAAATAGTATTAGAAGGGACTTAGAGGTTATTCAGTCTACTTTATTGTCTCAAGCTCTGATCAACTTACATATACTTAGAACAGCGCTGATGGCTGAGGAAGATTTTACTCTCTGCAAAATCTCTTTCACTATTGCTTATTTTTACAGTTAGAAAATGTTTCCCTCACTTTTAAACTAATTCTCCTTTACTTGTGTTTAAGTCCACTGCTTCTTATTGTACAATGGACATAGAGAAAGCTCATTTGTCTCTTTTCCTCTACCCATTTGTTGTTTAGGTTGTTGAAGACAATTTATGATCTCACCTTTAAGATTTCTTTTTTCTAAAGAAAGAAATCTGAATGCTCTCAATAGGTCAAGTTTTCTGGCCAGACCCCTAAGTCCATTAGTAGATCTGAATTGCTCTGAGCAGCCTCATCAGGCCTCTGATCGTTGGCCCAAGACCCCCATATCAGCATTGAACCCATTCCTTGCCAGACGTGATGTAGGCAGGTCTGTATCCCTGCTCATCCTGACTTGTTCACTTGACTTCCCCACACTGACCTCTGACATTTTGCATTTGTCTGGTGCTCACCAAACTGTCAGTGGAGACTTTTACTGTCCAGACCTGACCTTGCTTGCATATTGCAGGACAGCACCCAGGTCAGTGAGGCCACCATCCTACCTGTGCTGCGATCACCCTTGGTCTCTATTCTTGGCTTCCCTTTTTGTGCAGCATGTTCCCGCTACTTTCCGATAGAAACATTTTGTTTCCTTGCTATTGGAACGGTCCTGAATTTTGGGGTTTTCTTCATCTTTTTTGCTGATTTGTCAAGATCATTTGGTATTCTAGTCCTTCCCTCAAATCTTATAGCAGCCCCTTCTAGCTTGGTGCTGATTAGTAATTAAATAAGTATACACTTCATGCTTTTGAAATAATTAAGGGAAATATTGAGTGGTGGCAGACTGAAGACAGACCCTGTGAAATTCCACTTACAGCATCCTTCCAACTTGGCACTGAACTTTAATAGCTGCTCCCTCAGTATGATATTCTTCCCTTCCAGCAGTGCCATATTTCCTTAGCTTGTTTAAAAGAGACCTGCTGAAGTTTAGCCACATGAACTCTATATATTTATTTTTTTTTCAGGAAAGCTCTTAACTTCTCACAGAAGGAAGCTGAATAGATAAGACATGATTTGTTCTCAGCTGTTCTTCATCTCCTTATAAGCATGTACCAGCTGCATACAAGTAATTCAATTATTTATTCCAGTATTTTTGCAGGAACTGAAGGTCAGCTGCCAGGTTACTCCTTACACCCATTAGAAATAGACAATACATTTTCCTTTTCCGAGCTTCTGAAGCCTTGCTAGTCCTTATGAGTTCACAAAGTTGCTGACCCTGAGACTGTTTGAGTCAGTAGCATAAAGTGAATTTCATCAAGCTCAGACAGTTCAAAGCATCTGACTTATCTAGCTGCTCTCTAATTGGCTCTTCTAACTGCTCTTCTGGCCTGAGATTTTACCCCTTGTCGTTGAGGGTGATGTAATGAGCTGTCTGATGAACACTGTTATTGTCAGTTAAGGCTGAAACAAAAAATGCAGCAAATGCTTTGAGTTTTCTTTGCATCACCTGTCGATAGCTATCTCTCCTTGTTAAGCACCGTATCAACTTTTTGCTAGATCTCTCTCTTCCTTGGTAACATACTGCACTTACAGAGGATTCTTGTTTTCTTGTCATCCTTACTAGAACACTTACTACATTTTTCCTTTCTAAATGCAGGTTTCTAAGTCTGGTTTTAGGCATCTAATAGAACCAGACTGCTTTTTCAAGGGTGTTAACCAAGTTATTTGAGTATCTGCAGATTCTGTTCAGGTGCTTAAATATAGATTTACATCTCCAGCTTTAAACTTTGAATTCTGAAAATGTTGGCTTATGTAAAGAAGTATCACATCCACTTAACTACTTTCAGCAAGAAAATGGGGGGGTGGGGAAGACAAATACTACATCCAATCTATCAGATCTTCAATCTTTTTAAATGTTGTTGTTTTCTTAATTTATTTAAAAGGAATAAGCTCTTTCTTTTAATGCATTTGCTAATTCTTCCAATAAAATACTAATTTCTTTTCCTTTCACACATGTAACAGTTAGAAGCTTATTTCTTGATTTAAAATTAAAGCAATTACTTACTGCATTATTTCCTTAATAGAAAAGCCTTAAATTACCTCCCAATTTAGAGTGCCTCAGTGGTTTCTACAAAGTGGTTATCAATGGTGTCTAGCTTCACTTCCACTGCAAAATAGAAGAATCTTGTTAATATTAACTCATCCTCCTCTTTCAGGCATTCTGAACAGCTTTAAATGATTTTTTTTCCCCTTTAAAACTGAGAAAGAATTATCTTATGCTTAGGGGTACAAACTAGATTTCCAACAGAAGTAATTCCACATGGCTCCTGTTTGGGAGTGCTTTATGACCAGAAACTAAATACTTATGTCTTGTCCACATAAACATTTCTCTGAGCTACCTATATGCAAGTGTACTCTGTTATAAGAGTTACTTAAGAAAATTACTGATTCCATGGACTGCAAACTTTATTGTACATACATTATCATATTCATTTGTAAAGACATATTGGGATTCATTGCATGCATAGAGATTCTCATTATACTAAATGATGATGCCTTATTTCAGCTGATGTTTATACCACTTTTGCAAGGAAATCTTACAAGGATTTTTGTTTTTGTTATTGTTATGCACAACTTATTCCACTGGATCCAACTTTTCCCATTGATAGATAATGGTAGCTTGTTTTCTCCATCCTCTATACCAATCAGACTGCACTGCTGTGCCACTTCGTGCCAGAGAGTTTCATGGGGATTGTGGAGGTATGTGTGACAAAAAGTCTGGATACAATCATCAGAAGTTTTGCAATGTTATAATTTCTTTATTTTTTTTTAAAGTCATGTTTTGTAGGTAAAAGCAATTCTGATTTGTGACAGAAACAGGCACTCAGGCTGTTTAACTTCATCCTGAAACATCAAGTCAAGTCATAAGCAGTGGATAAAAGGACCCTATAATTAACTGCACTTGGCTCAGTTCTACATCCACTTCTGATTCCTGCACAGGGTAATAATCATGTGCAACTTCCTTCTTTCTATTAACCTGGGGGGAAAAGAAAAAGAAAAAAAAATTGAAAAAAAGGAGGTGTAAGTAAGAAAAGTGCTAAAAATTAAATAAAATATAACATCATAGCTAGCCTGGATATGCATAGTAAAACTGATAGATTTTGGATATAGGCAAGGAATTGAAGTCTCCTGTATACATTTTAGGGCACTTAAATTAGCCAAGCATTTAATTGCAAGGGTAAGACAGAAATTATTCATTGAAAAGATATTTAAGGATTTGAAATACTATTTACAAATAATAATAATTATTCTAAACGAATAATTCTTGTTCTGTGTATTGATATCTCATGAATCAAAATTCATGTGTTTTAAGACTGTTTTTTTCAGTGGAAGAGAAGAGCTGAAAAAGTAAAGATTTAAATTTTTGGGGTTTAAAAATATTGTTTGAAGATTTGTTGATATTGACCATTTCTAGCATTGTCCAGTGGTACTTTTCTACACCTGCAGGCAAAGGTGTGGTATTGCTCTTATTCCAGTCATACTAACATCTCATAATGGATCACAGCCACAACTCAGTGCTCCTCAGCAATCTAAAATAGCCAGCTCAGGGAAAGGAAGTGAGCAGCTATTGGAACAACTGATGTGAACCATTTCTTACTACTGTTGGGTCAAGCCAATAAACTTAGGCCGAGGAGGTGCATCTATTTTTTCTATAGTTATTCATAAGTATTAACCTTTCAGCTGCTCTTCCAGTAAAAGCACCCCACCACTGAGTCTACATGTTGGTTCTGCTATACCTAATCTGACATGTACTAGATATATCTGAAGTTCAGGGAATGACTGATTTTACAGGGAAGGGACTTTCGGCAAGGCCAGGGGGTGAACTTCAGTCACTGTGACTAAGAGAGCCTGTAATCACTTTAATATCACATTATTACTATGATTATCATTAAATGTATCAAATGCTTCCAGAAGATTCAATTTCTATCTTTTCAATGGCAACGGGGATGAAATATGTAGGTGACAATGTGTTCCTATGCAGGGCATGCATGACAATTTATAGACACTCCATATCCTTCAGCAGAACTCACTAGATTAAATGTTCTTGACATATGACTATACCATGGTACGCCTCCTGTAGATAGACCCCAGCTTGTACAGCTTTTTGAACAGAAAATTGCACCTCCCTTATGAGGAAAGGCTGAGAAAGCTGGGCCTGGAGAAGAGGAGGTTGAGAGGGAAATCTCATTAGTGTTTATAAATATCTAAAGGGTGTGTGTCAGGAGGATGGGACCAGAATCTTCTTGGTTGTGCCAGTGACAGGACAAGGGGAAATGGTGACAAACTAAAACACAGGAGGTTCACCTTCAGCATAAGAAAAAACTTATTTACTGTGAGGGTAGCAGAGCATGGCCCAGGCTGCCCAGAGAAGTTGTGGAGTCTCCTTCTCTAGAGACATTCAAAACCCATCCAGAGGTGTTCCTGTGTGACCTAGTCTAGGTGATCCTGCTCTGGCAGGTGGGTTGGACTGGATGATCTTTAGAGGTCCCTTCCAGCCCCAACCATCTTGTGATTCTGTGAAGATGGGCAGCCGGACTTTCCTCTCTCCCTCAAAAGTCAGTGTTCAGTTCATACAACTCCTTAATGGGAGAGTGGCTGCAGTGCTTCAGATGTCTTCTGGGTACATCTGTCTGTCTGCATGGATTGTAGAGTGGACTGCATCAAATAACACAGTTAGGTGAGTATGGTATGTAAAGTCTGATTATATAAATACTGCTTTACCAACTTAAAAAGGGCTTTTCTGAAGAGCTGGAAAGGAGTAGAGACTGAGCTATAGGTACTTTTCTAGTTTTCTGGCAGAGGTGCACTGAACTAACGATAGGTGTTTCTTCCAAACTTTAAGTGGAAAGTGCAGGTCCTAAAAACTCATTCATTGTTTCTGCTTTTTGAAAAGAGGGAAATAGATTTCAAAAGCAATGCCATTGATTCTTCATTAGAGTGTAGGATTATGAGATCCTAGCCATGAAAAGCTAAGGCTCATTTCAGCATGTATTGGATTTATAATCAATAAAATAATTACTTGATTCAATCTTTGGTACTAGGTCAATTAATTATATTTAAAAATTATTTCTGGCTTCGAGGATTGTTTTACCTATATTGCACAGCAAAGTAATGATATAATTAGGAAGAAATTAATCACTCTGGCAAGGTAGTTTTCCATTTGAATTGAGCAAATAAAAAGTAGAACAAATGTGTATTTCAGTCAGGATCACTTATATATATTTTTGCACACCTAGCTAAACTGATCAAGACTAATCACCATTATGCACATGTCAAGGAAAAATTCACATTGTCTAAATCAGATTAGGATCGAAGCAGTTTATTGAATTACTAATGGCATGCAATTAATTGGCTATCAGTGAACTATACATTCAGGATCAATATCAGCAATGCAACATATAAACCACTGTACTACACACCTACAAAATGTTAGTATATGTGGACTAATTTCTAAACAACCTTTTATAACTAGTTCCAAAATTTATGATCACATATGCACACATTCACTTACACAGTTACGCATGTAACCCCCCACACCTCACAGGCCATGTGGGTTACCAGCATCGCTCTCTTTGGGGGATGCAGTCCCTACCTGCATCTTCTCCCTTGGGAGATGTGGGTGATCTAGCTCTAAGTGTGTCCATGCTCCCTGCGATCCTCCATGCCCATGCTCACAGAAACCCCTGGCATGACCATAGGCACACACTCAGAGGTCCCTGCCTGCTGCCCCTGGCTGTCCCTCATTGTCTGAGTGCTGTTTCCCCCAGCATCCCATGGAAGGATGCTCAACCCAGCCTGAGCAGGATGGTGGTGCCACAGAGCACCAAACCATGTTTGAACTACTGCTCTGTTTCGGTGTCTCTTATTTTCATCCTAATGACTGTAGCATCAGCTTCAGGTAGATTCTGCCTATTTCCGTTTACACATGATTAGACTGGTATATTCAGCTGTGTTTATATTCATATATTTCTGTGCTGCTGATGGAATGGTCATTCTAACTTTTTGCTTAATTTCTTTTTAGAAGACTAACATTTTATACACTGTGCTCAAAGAGTCCATCCCTTGTTCTGAAATTGCTCATAGCTGGTTTCTTCCTTTTTTTTTTTTTTTCTTTTTGAGTCTTTCTATCATCCACTTTATAAGTGTTCCTTACTAAACCAAGTACCAGCCACCTCAGCTTCGTTCAGGGTTGATAAACTGTTTTCAAGCCTCAGCATTGAACTGCATGGTGTGTTTTTATCTTTGTAGACTGACTTCAGGCTCACATAACCAGTCCCCACAGTACAGCCTGCCGATGGTACTAAGTGGTAAAAACAGGAGAATTGTGTGGCCGGAAGTGAGGAACCTGAAAACTTTTGCATTGCCTAGATTCTTGAAACACACATTCACCTTAACATGAAGTTTTCAGGAAAAAAAATAAACTGAAAAATTTGCACAGATGTTAGGATTCCCCCTTCATCAGATTACACTGAGATAAAAAAAAATAAGAAAAAGGACACTCATAAAACTAGGAATGTGAGGATTAAGGAAAATTTTCCTATAGTTTTGCATCTCATATGCTATTGACTTTGATGTTTAAGAATGTATGAACTTTGAATTAAGATTTTCCTCAGTGGCAGGTAATTCTAATGACTCTATTTTGAGAGGACTGTTTCACAGAATCACAGAATCACACAGAAT
>NW_010201046.1:565-790 GCF_000695765.1 Mesitornis unicolor | reverse complement strand
ATGTCTGCTCTCTTTCTCTTTTCAATTCCCCCTTTAGACAATCTATCTCTGATTGCTGATTTAAATTGTCCTTATTTTGCAATCACCCTAGAATTAAGCAACCGCCTAGGCCAGCACATGAAACAATCAGACCAGCGCCCAGAACAGCGCACATGGTCCTACAGCCTCTGCAACCACTATAGCGTCGGACCCACTCTCCTTTGCCCCTTGCATATCTGGGGGAAA
>NW_010201046.1:0-317 GCF_000695765.1 Mesitornis unicolor | reverse complement strand
TTTTGGGCCAAACGATCCAAAATGTGCACTCACTCACCTAAAAAGGGAGGGCTCTCAATCTCAAGAAGTTACCTTAAGTGGCGTCCAAACTCAAGGGGAGAGTCCCCGACTGCAGACCTGCTGCTCCGAGGAGGACCGACTCAAAGGAGTCCTCCGGCGGGGGCACATTGATACCCTGGTCGAATCTGATCTGTGGTCAATCCATGGTCATGTCACCCCCTACTGGCTGAGGACCCCAACTTTTCCCCCTTTGACCCCCACTGTGTGGCCCAGGCAGGAGCTGTGAGGGCGCCACCAGGGCCAGAAACTTTAGCACT
>NW_010201045.1:14301-16578 GCF_000695765.1 Mesitornis unicolor | reverse complement strand
AACAACCCCAGCTCCCTCAGCCTCTCATTGTAAGACTTTCCCTGTAGTCCCTTCACCAGCCTCATTGCTCTTCTCTGGACCTGCTCCAGCACCTCAATGTCCTTCTTGAAGTGAAGGGTCCAGATCTGTACACAGTACTCGAGTTGAGGCCTCACCAGTGCCGAGTACAACACTGTTCAAGCAGCCAGTTCAACCAGCAGCCCCTGAAACACTCAGTCAAGGCTCCTCCTTGTCTCGACACAAGGGATCTTCCCTGTCTGGCATCAACGTGCCACCTCGGAGGGCTCAGAGCGGGCTCACGTTGCAGGAGCACGGAGAGCCAAGCAAAGCTGTTCCCACGTCTGCTCTTCCCAGCAGGTAGGTGCGAGGAGCCCAGCCATGCAGGAGGAGAGCCGCAGACAGAAATGTGTCAGGCCATGCTTTATTTCCTCGGGAGCCAGCACAGTTGGTGGGGAGGAGTTCAAAAGGAGGGGAAAAAAAAAATTACAACAAAAAAACCCAACACTGTAGTGGAGATAACTGAGATGTGAGCAGTGGTGCAGAAAGCACGATGGAAACAGGTGAGAAAGAAACATCCATACCTCTCCTCCCATAAACAATCACCAAAAAAAACGATGCTTCACTCCTCCGCAGCAACCTGCAAACCACCTCTCTTCTACCCACATGGGCAGACATCCCCAGTGCTGTTCGCTCCTACACCAGTTTCAACAGGACCAGGATTTTACCTGTTCGGTTTAAATTAACAGTGGCTACACGCAGCACAGACACACATCCAAAAGAAACGGCTCTGTCGTGAAGGTGCTGGCACCTCAGCAGCTAAATCCCTTGCTGAAATGGGATTCAGGCTATCCCACCTGTTGGCTTGGAGTTACCTTTCCTCTCCCGTTAATCCTTGGCACAGCCACAGCTCCTCCATGGGCTCATCCCCCTCCCCATGCACGCACTCCATCCTCGGCCCTATTTGTCAAAGACTTCTCCTGAATTTCTCTACACCGAGCAGTCATTTAACTCCAGCCCTCTGTGATCCATTAAATTTTCTTCAAACAAGAGCAGAAATAAATAAAACTGAAGCAATTGTCTCTGTTGGAATTTTAGGGTAAGATTTCGGTCCACGGCTTGTCTCCTGTCTCCAAAAGCAATCAGAGCTGGGTTTTTATGGCAGGGTAAGTGCAGATTGATTTTTTTTTCCTCTGGTGCATCCCAGCTCCAGGCAATAAGCTCAGGAAAGTCTCAGGAGACACATCACACCCCAACACAACAGTGACGAGGATGGGGATAGATGATACAGCCTTAGAAATCAAAGCTAAAGGCACCGGCAGACCTGGCCAAGGTGGTGTCAGTGAATAACAGGTGGGTCGTGCCATTGAGACTGCATCTGGAATATTGTGTCCAGTTCTGGGCCCCTCAGTTCAAGAAGGACAGGAACTGCTGGAGAGAGTCCAGTGTAGGGCTACAAAGATGATCAAGGGAGTGCATCTCCCTTATGAGGAGCGGCTGAGGGAGCTGGGGCTCTTTAGTTTGCAGAAGAGGAGACTGAGGGGAGACCTCATTCATGTTTATAAATATTTAAAGGGTGAGTCTCACAAGGATGGAGCCAGGCTCCTCTCGGTGACAAACAATGGTAAGACAAGGGGTAATGGGCACAAGCTGGAACACAGGAGGTTCCACTGAAATTGGAGAAGAAACTTCTTCTCAGTGAGGGTGACAGAGCACTGGAACAGGCTGCCCAGAGAGGTTGTGGAGTCTCCTTCTCTGCAGACATTCAAAACCCGCCTGGACGCCTTCCTGTGTAACCTCATCTGGGTGTTCCTGCTCCGGCAGGGGGATTGGACTGGATGAGCTTTTGAGGTCCCTTCCAATCCCTAACGTTCTGGGATTCTGTGAAAAAAGAGTCCTGTAGTTACCCTGCACTTACTACGAATTTAACCCCACACCAACCACACTTCAATACAACTACTGCGGTCTGATCTTTCATTACACAACTGCCATTAATTCATCTAATCAGAGTATTAGTGACAAGATCATTTTCCCAGTCCTTGCAACGTTACTGTGCTTAATACCACTGCTACTGGAGAGTGGATTTATTTACTACATCCAGTTTATGACGCATTTATTCACATCTGTGCCGTGACCTTTCCGGTTGGAAAATTAGCAGTTATTAGAAGTAGCTAAAATAAAACAAGATGAAATAAAATTGCCACAGCATAATTAATCTGCAGTCAGTATTGAAATGAGACCTAAAAGCGATTCCATCTGTGCAATAGCCTTTCTTTAAAT
>NW_010201045.1:0-14263 GCF_000695765.1 Mesitornis unicolor | reverse complement strand
CTTTCCCTGTAGGTGTAATTATACAGCTACATCATTTCTACACAGCCACACTGTATGCATATTCCACAATGCAGATACAGTAGGCGGTATATGCATGAGTAGAAAGTTACAGACCGTATTTAAAACATGATGATTACTCAGAGCATTTGACACCTCGAGTATCAGGAGATGCATTTGCACTGAAATCGTATTCTGTTTGCTCATCTCTCAAACCCAAGTTTCCTACGAGCTTCCCCTCCTCGACAGCAAGGTCCCAGCAACGGACTCAGCTACGTGAAAATTCCAAGAAACATTTCCTGCTTGTCAACTAACGGTAAAGCAGAACTGGCTGTGCTCAAAATAATAAACAAATCCAGTGCAAATTCCTCCGAGTGGCGGCTGGGCGCTAAACTGCTGAATCAGCTCCTCCGTAACTTGGAGCGAGACGTAAAGCAGTCATCAGAAAAGCACTTAAAAACCAAAACAAAACAAAAACAACCACCAAAAAAGAAAAGCAACCGTCGCCTTCAGAACAAAAATCAGAGGAGGCAGCAGCAGGAGCACGTATCGCAGCACCTCTGCTAACAAATCCCTTCATCAAATTTGTCTGGTTGGTGCGTGTGTGAGGTGAGCATATGTCTCATCAAATATTTCTGGCAGAGGTGCTTACAGGCGAGACATGCTTAATGCCCAGTTTTTGCTCCTTTTTATGACGTGGCCACAGGAGAGGCAATTTCTAAACACCGCTAGTGGCTCCGTGAGTGCTGGTCGTGACTCCCAAGGCTGGAATCGCTTCCCATGGCAGCAAACCTGTGGGCTTTGGGGCTGTTATCCACAGTCCACTCTGAGGTTGTATTACTGTTGAACAGGCAGCTGCATCACCCAAACACCTTGCAAAAAGCAGCTTTAGGTGAGCCTGGTCTCACCAGCTTTGTGCAGATGCACTGTGGCCTGCTCACTTGCTTGGGTTGACCTGTTCTCCCCACACGGAGTAGGAAAGTCCCTTTGGCCAAACTTCTAGAATGTCACCTCTCTGCTCCAGAGAGGACACAAGCTGCTGGAAAAGGCACATTTCTGGGTTTATCTCATAGAATCACAGCATGGTTTGGGTTGGAAGGGACCTTAAAGCTCCCCCATGGGCAGGGACACCTCCACCAGCCCAGGCTGCTCCAAGCCCCGTCCAACCTGGCCTTGGGCACTGCCAGGGAAGAGGAATCCACAAGGTTGGTCCTTAGCTCAGGTGGGGTGTTGCTGGGATAACCCAGTCCTCAGTTTAGCATCCAGCTCATCCCCAGTTTCTCCCATGCACCAGCTATAGTCCTATGGGACCACCACCCTGCCCATGACAGCAGTGACAAGCCCTGGGTCTGACCATGTAGAAGAAGTGAAGGTGAGGATGGAGCCTGCAAAGTTTGCAAACAGATTCACACAATGTGGTGCCAGCAGTGGCAAGGGCCTGGATTTGACCCAAGATGTCCCTTCCAGTCCTACATCTCTTTGCAGCATGACAGAACTCTGCTCTCTGGCCCTTCAACAAGTCCTGATGTAGCAGTGTAGGGTCAGAAAAGTCATTCTGATGTGCAGCAGGGCACATTTTGGAGAGGACACTGATATATCTTCTTCCCTGACCTGCTTTGATTTGAAATGAAGCCAAGGAAGAAATCAGAAACTAATCCACTAGTGCTGAAAATGAAGCAGATGATAGTGAATTTTGTTTTTCATTACAAACACAACTGTGCAGAAATAACCACAGAGAGGTGACTGGCAGTGACCCTCCAGGGACAGCATGAATGAAATCATGGTGACAAGGCACTCCGAAAGCCATACAGAAAGAAAGGGATAAGGGAAGTCATGAAAAGTGATAAACTGCAAAAAAAAGGGTGACAAAAATCCCACTGACATACCAGGGACTAGGAGCAGAGAAAAGTGTGTCTGTCCATCAGCACAGAGACATCCCTGAGATAGAGAAGCTTGGTCTTCAGAAATCAAAAAGCACAAGCACGTGAGTAGGAGAGCAAAGATATTCCCAAAAAGAGAAAAGTGGCTCCTCACTTGAGCAATTCCTTGGCAAAGATCATTACAGGAAGAGCAAAGGGGAAAATTTCACATCAATCTTTCAGATTTTGCACCTCCTGGGGAAAATCAAGAAAAAATTAAGAAAGAGAAATAGTCACAGGGCCACGCACATTGGCTGGTTCAGGCAGTGAGATGAGATGACCACACTGCCCACTCTGGCCTTGTAGTGGGAGAAGCACAGACTGCAGGAGGAGCCTTGGGCAATGGGATGATGTGATGGCAGAAGGGTTGAGGAGACACAAAACTACACCAGGAATTCTTGTCCAACTTGTTCATCATGGACTCTCTTGTTCATCTTCAGCTTGAGGATGCTGTGTTTGAGATAAGAGGTTTCTTAGACATCAGACTGCCAGCATGGTCCACAAACATGACCATAGGTGATGCCAGAGATTTGCAGATGCCTTGTCTGAAGCCAGCCATGACTACAGAAACACAGGACCAATGCAGATGTGAAAGGTCCAGTTCCCAACCTACACAGCACATAAACAAGGTATAAAACACCACTGCACAGACACTCGAATGGCTGTTTGAGCACCAAGCCTCCTTTCTCTTCCTACGTGTGCTCTGAGCACGGAGTACAGCTTTCCTCCTAACTTATTCATGATGTGCTGGCAGTCTCGCCAAGTTCACCCCAACTCAGCTCATGCAAAAAACAAAAGCTCGGAGCGTTACAAAGGGCATTTCACCAGCGTGGTGGAGGGAGGGGGGCAGTTCACAGCGGTTACGCTGCTCTTCCAGAGAGCGATACAGCTCCAGGAGCTGCAAGGGGCAGGGAAGGGGGGTTATGAACTCAGGCCAGCTCGTAGCTGGGAAGTCAGGGCCTCCCACCGGGACGCAGAGGCAGCTACAAGCAGAAGGGGTTGAAGCAGAGCCACTGTGGGGAGCTGTTTCCAATTGGTACTCAATAGGCACAGAAAGGGGATGGTGTAATCAAGCTGCAGCCTTTCCACCTCTGTTACCCCTGCACACCCCTCCTCACATACACACTCGGGCTGAAAAGAAGGAAACACAGCTCTCAGCAGCTTCCCTGATAAAATAAAATTAAGTTTATCTATTTTTCCATAGTATTTTGGTTATTACCAGCAGTGCTTATGCATATGATAGGAGTTTGCATCCTCCAGACAAGCAAATATTCATGGTACAGGGAGGAGTGTGGTCACCTTCACTGTTCCCACTGCACCAGTCTGGTGTTCAGACTGGCAAGGAAAGAGTCACAGAGACTCGTGCATTGGGGCTTGGCTGATTTCCTACTTTTTATCCTGTTGACAACTCTGGGAGATGTCCTCTCCTGTCAGCACTGTAAGGAGGAGATATAACAAATGTGATAATGCCAGATGCTGCTGATAAGGGATGGAAAAGCAGCAGGTAGGACTGTTTGCTTCCCCCCAGGGAGAATAAGCGAGATAAAATTGCCAGCTCAGAGCAGTCTGTTACCTTCACCATGAGGACCCTGTTTCAATTTAGCTGAGATCCTCACCTCCTGCCATTCGAGGACATTCAGCACTTATAGCACCCCAAAAAGATCTGCTGGATCTTCAAGAGACCCACACAGCAGCCAACCCAAAGAGGCCATGCTCATGTCCAGGAATAATTAATATTTTTAATATTAGTAACAATAAATATTTTGGTTTAAGGTCAACAGAAAAGGAGCAGAGGTACAAAATCTCCTCAGAAGTATTGCCTTTAGTCCTACCAGAGAGCATCCCACAGGATACACTTCAGGGCCTTGCCGCACCTCATTCCCTGCAGTGTCTGCCCCGAGGGGAAGGCGAGGACAAGGACAGTGCCCCATGGCCAGAGGCAGCGATGGTTCAGGGTCACCACCCCACCCCAGCCTGAAATCCAGTCCCGCTGCACCCTCCCATGCAAAGGGGAATGGGGAAGGGAGCAGGTGATGGAAACCCAACACTGGCTCCAGCTGCCCGGCCGCAGGCAGGCGATGGGCAGGCTGTTATAAATAACATAATCAGCGGCCCTCATGTAAAGCCAAGGAGATAAACACACAGACACACGCATTGGTCCGCAAGCAGGGGATGGATGCATGGACTGAGACGTGGTTCAGGGCAGAACAAGGCTGAGACTAATCCAAATCTTCTGAAACTCATTCTAGCTCTTGGCCAGGCTGCTGGGAATTATAATCCTTGCGTATTTTTCTTGCAGGGAACGTGCCACGATCTTAACCTGGCTCTACAAAAGTATTTAACTCCTTTGCATCTCCAGCCTGGAGAATGGACACGTTGTTTCCTGGCTTTGGCAGAGAGTTGAGAGATCCAAGAAGGAAAGCATCCTCAAAACGTGTGCACACAAGTGCATGCTCACAGCCACCTGTCTGCAATAGTGCTTCACAAACACTGACCAACCTAAAAATCAGGGAAGGAAGGGTGTGAATTTTGCAGCTTTAAACTTTTCATCTGCCTTCTGCATGCTAAGCCAGCTCTGCTAGGACTACCTTTAACACTCCAGCAAGGTTCAGCGCAGCTACCATTTAACATAAAGGTCTCCTCACGCAATTTAAAAATACCCCACACTCATGCCAACAATAACTTTCTACCACGCCACAACAGCTCTGTATTTATAGCTCTGATTTCTTCATGCCACACACCCGCGCATTGCCCCCAGCAGCAGAGCCAAGAATGCCCATCCCCATAAAGAGGGATTTTGTTATTTTAACACGCTGCGGTGAAACCCATTTCGGCTCAGGAGTGAGTTTCAGCTACACGACCACAGATCCACGTCAGCACGGGCAATGCAGGATTTCTCCCCCCCGGTTCCTTGCTAGAGATGACAGGGCAAAGCCTCCCGAGGGTTAACACAAAGCTACAACCACTTCCATTTGAGCCGTAATTGAAAATCAATGGGATCGGTAGTTTGAATGCTCATGTGCTTAAAGCAGAGGTCTAGGAGTCAGAAGCCAGAGTGATTTCTTCTCCTGGTCTGATCAGAAACAGAGACTCTTGTGACTTCTTTGGGTTTGTGATCCAGCACCAATAAAATGGGGATAATCCACTGTTGAGTTGTACTCCACTAGAGCTTAAAAAGTGCTGAGGCAGACAGGTACATGGGACAAACTCACTGAGAGGAAATTATTATTAAATGTATGAAGTGAGAGGCAGCGAGGGATGCCAGCCTTTTTTTTTTTTTTTAAATTATTTTCCTAAAGGAGCATCAAGGAAAACCCTGCATCAGCAATCCTTGCTCCACTTGACTAATGCCAAGAAGCAGCAGTGCTGGGACGCCCACACTGAGATCAGCACCCAAGTGTGCAACGCACACGGTCCAAGCAGCTGATAAAGACTTTATCACTGCGGTGCGGATAAGGCTGGCTCTTGAGGTGCTGCTGAAAAGGGGCTGTGCACACCCCCCTCTCACACATGCACCCCAACCTCTTCCATTGACCAACATGAGTCTTCTCACCCAACAAGCGGCAAATTTCACCCTCTTAGCTCACTCCCTTCACCTTTTTCCTGCTCATTTCTTCTTGCTGCACGACCTTGAAGGACCAGTGATGGAGGAATAGCATGGATGGCTGTGAGAGGCACATCCAGCAGCGCTCAGAGCATCGGGAACATCCATTGGGAGGGAGCCCACCTCTGCTGTCAAAAATAATGGACCTTGCTACATTACCCGACCTCTGCCCTATGCCGCCTGGGCCCCAGCAACAGCACTTTCTCATTATGTATATTGCAGGCAGGCTCTGGAAAGGAGAGATTCATTTCACTAAAGGGGTGAAAGATCGTAGTGAAGGTCAGGGGGGAGGAAGGTGGAATTACCAATTTATCCTAAATCAGGATCTGTGACAAGAGGGAAGGATAAAGATGCCACCGGTTGCATCTCCTATTTCCCTTTCCAGCTGCAGGGAATAGCTCCACAATCGCCCATCAATGAGAAAGGTTTTTAAACCAAACCAGTGCTCACATCTGGCTTTCAGCTCCAGCTGCTGAGAAACTCCAAAGCAGCTGCCCAGTTCCTATCGGATCCACATTTCCCCCAATCTGGAGCAGTAACACAAACCTTGAGTTCCCAGGCACAGGCATTCCCAGTAAAAAAAAACAACTCATTTTGCCCAGCTCTGCTTGGAGGTGTCATTAAGAATCCAATCAACGTGACGTCATGGGTGTAATTGAATTATATGTATGCTCAGCAGACCCTTTCCACTTGGTATCCCCATTGGCTAATGTTGAATTATGATGGATCATACACAGGGATGTATGAAACATGCATGAATAACCCAAGCATGCATTTTTAATGATGCAATCGTGATAACTTCCCCCTCCTAACGAAATCAAAATGAATTAAACACAAGTAGCTGTCAGCAGCGTAAAAAAAAAACCCTCATCATTTCAATGGCAACATGAAACGTTCGCTCGATTTGCAATGTGACTGGGACCGTTTGTTGTAATGATACCAATTAACATATCTATCTATTTAAAGTTTCCAGTGCGAAAAGAAAGAGCAGCTCAGGCGATATTAATGGTAGGGAAGAAAGGTGACAATAAGGGAGCGCAGGGAGTGAATAGGACTGAACTGAACGGGGTAACTCAGATTAATTTTCTGACAATGGCCGGACAATCAGCCAGAAGTGCAAATCTCAGATATAAAATAGAGCTTATGGGCTTAAGACATTCACTAAAATAAAACACAGGCAAAATGTGCAAACCCAACAGTCCAAAATGCTTCAACTCTAACAGAGACCACTGGACTTCGGGTCACTTCCATGCCTGTATCCTCTGATTTAACTGAGCATGAGCAAAGATGAAGGAATCCCTTGAGGGGGTCGCTTTGCACTCTGCATCACAAGTGGGAAACATGGGCCCAGATCTGTGTCCTCATCTATCAGAGCCATCCAGATACTCCTTTTTTTCCTTCTACCCTATCAATATATCCCTACCAATTACTTAACACACCCTCATAAGTGTTCTGTCTAGGGTTATATCTTCAACTACCTGGGCTCACATCATTCCGATTTCTAAATCCCTAGAAAAATGGGCAGCAGTTCCATTAAAAAAAAAAAAAACCCTTCAATTTTTAAAAAGTAACTCCTTGGGGACTTCTAAAGAATTCAAGTTATAAAGAAGAAAATTTTGTTCTTATTCTGCGGTTCATGAGTTTCTGCTACGTTCAGTGAAAATCAGACATTTCTGTCTCGTTGCAGATTTCGTATAAAGCACAATGTCACAGACCTTGTTCCTAATTACAGACAGGCTGGACACAGTGGCAAAGGATAGAGCCGCTAGAGATACCAGTGTATGTCTCATAACAAGCTCATTAGCTCTAACACCAGACCCCATGCTCCTCAAAAACTATCCCAGGGCCCCTCTCAGGATTTATGCCGAGCATACTTAAGCAGCAAGTCCCTTGGAAGACCAAGAGAGGAAGTCAATTCGCTTCATCATCCTCTGCAATTAACAGCAAGCGAGTTAAATAAATAAACGAGAGCTTGTTTACCTTCTCCAAGGGAGTGGCTAGCGTGCCTCACTTGCTTTTAGGTGAGAATTTGGCACATCAAGCTCATTTTGAAGACGGTGGGATCTGTGTACGACTGCACCAGGAGTAAAACATAATTCAGGGTAGAAACAGGGTCAGAGAAAAGCCTTTCTATCCCAAGTGCAGCAGGAGAACTTGTTAAGGGAATAATCTTGCTGTCATCCTAGAGACCCTGAGGTTCACCTTGTCCTGTGCCACAACTTGTGTCGCCTGTGCCAGTTGAGATTTTGTGCTGTGATGTCTCACACGGAGTCACATAACCCTGCGGGATGTCTGCACTGGAGGGACGTTTGACAACTCTCCCTTTAACCATTTGAGTTATTTGTACAGAAATTAGATAGGCAGTTATCTCCAGTAAGTGATGCTTTAAACCCTGCTGTCTATATACACAAGGATGTCCTTGCTGGGAGGTGATCTGGACCACTTCCTTAAAATTAAATACCTACCTCTTTTCCAGGTAAATCCACTTTAGGCATCCAAACACACAGCCTGAATAGTTTTGCTCTCTCTGCAACTCAGGGACAGTACCACTTCCATACCTGTCAGCAGAGCTGGGAGGATAAATGCGTTATTGATTTGATCTGCTGGGCAGCCAAATCCTGCAGCTGGAACAATCTGAGTGGCACATGAAGCAGCATCCACAACACCCAGCAGAGATGACCGCGGTCTTGGTTGGAGCACCAAGACTTCACTTTCCTTTGAAAAAAAAGCCAAAATTTTTAAGAAACTGGTAATCATCAGGAAAGGAGAACTGGGGGAAGACGCCTGAAAAGGGATTGAATTCTAAGGATGCGCACATGCTACAACACCACCATTTCTGATGTTTCTCAGTGTCCAAAGTCGCATCTCGGTTTTCACAGCTTTTCACTACAGGCATTAGGCTTGGGAGAGAGTGGAAGTGCTCCCCCTTGAAGGGCTCATTGGTGAGCAGAGCTGTGAACTTACAGACAAATCACCCCCACCACGTTCATGCCTGTGTCCATTAGAAAATCATGACAGACTTACACCGGAAGATTTCAAGCTAAGTTGGTTTGGGTTTTTTTTCCTTTCACTTTTTACTTTGCACCGACTTCTGTCGTACGTAAACGTTGAATCATGGCATAATTTAGAGATAGGCTTGTTTATCTTAAAGAGAGTCAATTCATCTTCCTTGAAGAAAAAAAAAAACCAACAACAAAGATTAAAAGAGATGCTTCAGCTTTGTTAAATTTCAAAAATAAAATCACTTCATAAAAGCTGCTCAAAAGATGGCACATCGCTGGGGGATATTTAAAATGCAGGCAGTGGGTTTTTAACTGTTCCCGAGAAACACTCCTGTCGAACAGAATGAGGGGCCACGAGGTTAAAACACAGCCATCATAACCTTTATTACTTCATTTTTGCGAAGCCATTAACCGCAGGAGGACCACAGATGTGCCACAGCCCCAGCAGCTGGAGTGAAATCCAATACCCACATCAGACCCTAATTTATGATCAACCTGTTGGGAGGGGGCAGGGAGGTTTTATTCCTGCGTACCATGTGGCGGGGAAATCAGAGAGGGTCTAAGAAAAGTCGTGCGTTAAAAGAGATGAGCACAGGAGTGCATCACGTGGAAGAAAGCAGCATTTGCATCAGCGGCGAGTGGAAATTTCACATCGGAAAGTGGCTGAACCCCCAAAAACATCCAGCTTTGAGCTAAGGGTTTGGCTGCCTCTGGAGCCCCCAGATGAAATCAAAGTGCCACTGTGCTTGGTGCAGGACGTGCTCATTGCAAGTGACAGTCCATTCCCTAAAGAACTGGCGGGCTGCGGAGAGAAGAGCGTGGGAGGCATGTCGAGAGGAAAGCGTTCTGCCCGAGGTCACGCTGCAATCAGCAACGGAGACAGGAATAGATCAAGGGCTCCTGCCCCGCCATTATGTCATGCCGAGGTTTTTCTGACTACTCTTCGTGCCCTCGTGTTCTCCACATCACCCCAATCTGAGCTGGGTGTTCCCATCAACCGCCTGCTCCGCTCCATTCAGACCCTTCTAAGGGACTTGCTCCTTTCCACACTTTCCCCTTTCGGTGTCCGCCTGCTCCAGTTACTTGCGCCCTCCTGCAACCCGAATCATACACCTAAGTACTTTAGAAAGCATCTTGATTGCATCTTTGCATGCCTAATTACTTCATCTCTTCTTTAATCCATCCCGTCCTAGTACCTTGACTCTCCAAATCACATGGAAGTGCATCGGGCACTCCAAAATACCTCGTTGAAGTGTGACCCATCACCCAGAGCATCATCTGGTGCTGGTGCACAGCAGTGTGATGCTCTGCCTGCAGAATTCACCTGGATAACATCAGCTCTGGGATTGCTGCGACTGTCAGATGCGATCCCAACGAGAGACCAGCCTGCTCATCCACTTGTAACTCTCTGAATTTCCTGGCAGTGCCCCCGGTCACTGCAGATGCCATAAATTCTGCAGGCTCCCTTTTCCTTTTAAAGGAGCCTAAAGTTTTGGGTTTGTTATTTTTTCCTAAGCTTTTAGCAGTTTAGGGAGCATTTGTAACAACATCAAAGAGAATCAATCACTTCAGGGTGCTCAAGTGCAGCCCCTCTTGTCTCCTAAATCACCTGAGTTGATGTAACCCACTGTCTCCACTCTCAAGCCATCTTCCATATATCCTTTACAACCTTTAGGTGTATGGACCACTGCCTGGCCAGGTAAGAGCATCTGAGCTTCCCAAAAGAAACTGGATATCATCACCTACATTAGACTGAAGAAAATGAAGGCCAGTACCGTGGAGCAAAAGAAATGGCCCCATCTGAGGATGTTAATCAAATTCCTGCGTAAGATAACCCTGCAGTGAGCTTTCCTATTATGATGTTGGAGCACCTTGCAACCGCTAATTGTTCATCAGACCCCTGACAAAGCAGGGAAACACCATTACTGTCACTTTGAGACAGGGAACAGAGATACAAGGGGTGTTTACATCTGGACAAGTTGTCCTCAGCTCCCTTTACTGTTAATGGGGAGAAAGAGACATTTTTAGGACACAGTTCATCTGCCCTATTTTAGGGCCATTTTAGTCTCCTGCAGGATGAGATGAGTTGGGTCCTAAAAGGCTTGATTGGAAAGGGAGTTGACAATACCTCTTGCAGATGGAGATATCTATATTTAATGAGATTAATCCCCACCCTCCAAAAGCTGGGTCCACAAAAGTCAATAGCAGAGCAGGAACCGAACTCAGGCTTCTTACATTTTAGTTTGATGCTCAGATCAAACCATAGATGGACACCCAAGATGAACAAGGCCAAAGAGCCATTAAGCAATAACAAAATTGTGGAGGCTTCAAGAAAGCTACTTATGGGTAAGGAAAAAAGGGGATGGAGGAGGGAAAACTAAAATATCCTAAAAAGACAAAGTTAAAAGTAAAGCAAGGTGGCTGTTGGAAGAAAGGGGACAGGTGAAAAGACAGCAGAGTAAGAAGTTACACATATGTTGACCACAAGATGCAGCAGATCTTAGGAAGATACAGAAGCAATACACATGGACTATCCCAGTGAACACATATGGAGAAAACCTTGCTAAGACTCCATCCCCAGTGGTTAATGAGGAACTCACTCCTTTCCTAAACACTTTCTTCCCACTCCACCTTCTTTGTTTTAATAAATACAGGAGAAATAGGGAGAGCGATCAGATGAGTCCAAGATCATTCAGAGAAAACACAGGGAACACAACTGAGAGCAGATCCCACTACAGTTCCCCAGGCTGAAGCTCTGAAACTGAGCTTTCTAGGAATTCAACTCCGATTCCAAGTTTTGCAGAACTATCCAAAAAAAAAATATATAAAAATAATACTATAGAAGTAGGTTTGGAAACCAGGTGACAAGGCTGATTTGTGCATCTTGGAGGAGGGAACTGCAAGGAGGTCATCAACACATGTTGCCATCAGGAGGGTGAAAAGGAAAAAAATAATAGCTAGGCTCTCCGCAGGCAATTAAAAAGCAGTTAATGAAATCACCTGCCACCGACAGAATTGACAAAACATAGAAAGTAAGTCATGTCAGAGTCTGCCAGAGCATCCCTGGCACGGACAAGCGGCCTGATGGCTGCTCTATATTTAGTGGCAGTGATATCACCATTCCTAGCAGGGCTTGCCTTCTGCAGGGAGGAGAAGGGCAGCACTTCCATCACAATGTCAATGCAAGCTGCAAAAGGAAAGTGCCTGAGATTTCCATAACAGGGAAAAAAAAAAGGCAGCACGGCAGGAGCCTGGGCTACATCACAGAGCAGGAGACAGGCAGGGGCTGCAAGGCACGACCGAGATGAAAACCCAGGGGGAAAACAGAAATAAAACCCAACAAACCCTAATATCCATGCTGGCATATTAAGCAGATGTTAGTGTAATGAGTTTCTGGATTTTCAGGTCCTGTTGACTGTTGCTCCACCATAACCAGGAGCTGCTCAGAGCTTTGCAGGATGGGGAGAGCCGAGTTTCCCTCCCTAGCAGGGGGGTTCAAGCTGAAGACAAATCTGTTTCAGCACAGTAGGGCATATAACACCTTGGTGAACAGACCTGCATCTGCACACACATGCATTATAATACTGAAAATTTGTTGAAGGAAGAGCACTGGAATTCTAACTGCAACAGATCTTTTAATCTCTCGCCCTCCACCACTGCTTTGCAACTCTGCTAGTTCATTAAAAAGTCAGATTCCCCTAAAAATGAGAGATCGGCTTAAAAGTCATAAACTAACAATAAATGCTCAGCTTTAGCTTGCTATTTTAGGTACTAACAGTTAATGTCATGATGTATCTTGGACTTTCAGCACTTAGGCATTGCATTTGCCTTCATTCTCCCAGCCCAAGGAGCTCCCTTCCCTCCACATGAGAATATCTCAGTCATGTGGCCCAAAGCCAAAGCCATATTACATCTCTAAGTGATCAGATGTAATACACCAGGGTAGCCCCGCGCTATTCACCATCCTCAAATCTTTTCTTTTCCCACTATATTATGGTAATTTATTTCACTACTGGGGCTCCCAGGTGAGTTTAATTCTCCAGCTTCCACACAGACTAAAACACTAACCAGGTAGAAGTTTAACAAAGACCTTAAATGCAGCAGCCTCATATGATCTTGCACCTCCCCATATACTGCGTGCTAAGATAGATGTGCGAGGAAAACAGAGAGGTACAAGTTTGGAAACGTTTCCTTTTTCTCCATCCATGAATAGTAAATTAGCTAAAAATGCAGAAATTAGGTGGGATTTTGGGAATTCATTTACATCATCACAAGAGGGAGAAGGGGCTTGAAAGCATCAAAAGATTTTGACTTTTCCATCTCACATTAGAAATACCTGTAAGAAGAGAGCTAATTAAACAAGAAAAAAAAAGCAGAAAAGGGGAGGTGGGGAGGTCAAATAACCATAAGTGGCTGCTTCAGAGACCATAAAACTTCCAGAGCTTTGAAGGTTGGTTTGTTTTGTTGACAAAGAGGAGGGAGAAGCAATCAGTTTTGATTTGGCATCTGTCTGGGGTTTTCTTTCATTTATTCTTTCTGTAAAGTTTTCTTCATTCTGTACGAAAACAGCAGAATGAGTTATTGTAAGAGACAAATACTCAGACCCTACAGGATGCCGAGGTCCTATCGCTTCCCAACACAGAGATGCTGTCAGAAGGGCAGGAGAAACGCATTAGCATGCATGATATATCCTCGTCACTCAGGTTAGCTCTATCGTCAATACGTTCCCTTAGACCCCAAGGAGATAAATCAATTACGTACGAAACCCAAGAGAAACCCAGAGAAACTTGTGAGCAGTGGGGAAAAGATCAAAGTGCCTGCAAGTGTGAGAAACCACATCCACCCCAGCAGATATCACAAGTCATAAACTCCCTCTCCGATAACCCAGCCTTAATCAGCCATATGACAAATGAGGCAAACAGAGGGAGATGTGCACAGCGCCGGTCGCTATGTTTAATTAGATTTCATCAGAACGGTTCTGAAAAATTAATATGACGAGGTCTCTGCCAGTGTCAGTGATAACCTTTTCCCTGACATCGCTGGGTTTTATCGCCAGCCTCTGTTAAAAAAGACTAAAAGTTACAAGAAGTCAAAAGGAAAGATGACTCCAGACCACGGCCACGAGCATCGCGGCAGGCTGGGACACCAGCGTGGCAGCAGAAACAGCGGTTTGCATTTCCAGGATGCCAGAGATACAAAAGTGTGCTGGGGTCCTTTGCCAATGCACCACATCAGCTAGAAAAACAGCCATCGGCTAAGCTTCCAAAACCCACCAAAGTCCCTTAGGAGTTCTTGCTTTGTTATCCAAAGCGACCCAGCCCTGTGAATCATCAGCAGAGCATGTTCAGCATGACAGAATGCAACCAGAGCTGAAACCCACAGTGACTGGCTCCCAACCTTCCTCTTCAGACTTCTCTTGGCATCCTCAGTGTTCCAACCCATCTCCCACTAGAGCCTGAGAGTGCTTGTCATGTTTCCACACACACTTCCAGGGTCCCTGCACCAAAGGGGATCCCAGTTTGGAGGCACTGACTTGATGCAATCTGATAGATAAGAACAACTCTTACCAAGAGTGATCCTCCACGGGATACATCCCATAGAAGGGCTATCTCTATTAACACAGTCCTGCTGTCTCTACTCAAGTATGGATGCCAACCCAACTAGCACATCTATTTCGTTTTGGGGTCTTGCATTGAAATACCACTCCAACTCACAGGATCACAGAACGTTGGGGATTGGAA
>NW_010201044.1:37525-42883 GCF_000695765.1 Mesitornis unicolor | reverse complement strand
TATGCTTCCCCCCACATCTGCTAGAGGAGGGGGATCTTCTTAGTTCTCCTTTTGTTGCTAATGTATTTACAGAAATATTTTTTATTGTCTTTAACAGCACTAAAGTGACACATTCAGAGTTGCCTCATCAGCTGTTCCTTCTGGATGACCTGCCAGCAAACAAACAGCTATAGCAGCTATAACAGCAATAATAAAACACTCTGGGATCAGTGTATCTCAGAATTTTGCTTAGCACTATTATAATAAAAATCTCTGTATTCTCCAAAGTACATGTACATAGATGTATATTACTGAGAGCAATGTTAGGGCAAAAAAAGAAGTGTAAAAGTCCCAAACTCTGAAAATACAGATACATGGACATGGGGAATGTCTTGTTTCTTGAAGTAATGGACCTAATTAAGCTGTCCCCAATTTAATCACAAACTTGGCATGGAAAGTAAAAAATTAGGTGTCCTTACGTGAACTGACTTCAATATAATACTAAAATATCCACCAGGGGTCAAAAAGACCCCTGCCCAGGTGAAGACCCTCAGCTTGCACAGGCACAGTGTGATCTGGGAATAAATCAGCAGATGTTATAATAATATGTAAATTGCTAACCAATCATTGTAACTGACAGTGTTTAATCTTATAACTTTTGTGTATAAATGTTACAAGAAAATGAGCATTGAATGAGCTTGATTTGTGGCAATCCACCAAGCACCCAGACCTGAATAAAATGCAATCTCTCTCCTGAGTGTGTCAGAACTGGTTGATTACACATCGGGCAACAGCTCCACTTTTTGGACAACACATAAACCTGTGAAAGCAGTAGCACAGCCTTCAAATAATAGTTAAAAAAAACCACTTAGGAAAGATTTGCTTCTAATATGATATACAAAAAGATTCAAACTGCAAAGTACTTCAAGTAACCTTTTAAAAATGAAAACTTGATTATATGAAAGTAAAGTAATATTTTCTTGAGAAAATTCTTGGTCCATGCATTTCAAAAATAACCCTGTCAGTTTTAAAAGCTATTTTAAACTTCTTCCTCGGTTACTATAAAATCATGTTTCAGTTATAACACAGCTGCTAAGCTTTTTGGATGTTTAAATAATTAAACACTTAAAATGATAATTTAAGTTGCAATTTTTTAATCTTAAGAAGGTAGTTACGGCAATAGACTAAAAAGTGAAAGAACAACCTTTGGACTATCCCTTAAGTCTGGGGGTTAAGCTAATATCCCATATATTACGGATGTTTTTATGGTTAACTCAAGTAGAGCTTTTATTATAAAATTTACAAAACCTTGAGTACAACACAAATTCAGTTTTAGATAATGAGAAAGTAAGCAGAATGCCCGTAATAAGTTTGCCTTCTTGTAAGATAGGACTCTTCTCTAAGAAAAATAACTATATTTTTAAATTGTTTTTCTTTTTGGCGTGCATTTAGTTCCAGTGCCATACTGAAAGGATTGATATCCTTGGTCATCCCAAGTCGATATATGTAAGATTTACCAGTATTCTTTTACTTTTATTGTGTTATATAGAAGCCTCACTTGTATTCTTTTCCTAGCTTCATTTGCAGTTTTATATGTAACTTCTTGCCTGGTGAGGTCAAATAGGCCTTGAGGATGGCCTGTTAAGCTTTCTTCATGCATCCTTGCTAACACTGGCTCAAGACATTAAGATAAGTGCCAAAGAGGACAAAGAGGACACCAGTGTCAAGTACACCTGGGAGATGGTTTAAAATGACATCCCAGGGCTGAAGGATGGATGAGCTCATTCCAGAACCATATATGGCCAAAGGAAACCCAAAGTTAAACTAGCAGACAGTGTGAGGAAGGCTATGCAGAACCACCAGAGGGAAAAGACCCTAACCCTAATTTTACTATGCATGCTTGGACTATGTAAAGGAATGCTGGGAATCCACTAGCATAAGACTGCCTTTTCCAGGAAAACTAATGAATATGTATGTTGTTCCTATATATTAATTGGTGTGTTTTGCTAACTCGTTGCAGCACTTACGGAGGAGGAGAATCCCCAGTGCTAGCCCAGCCGTAATAAAGAACAGCTGCTTAATAACAATTTTGTTGTTATTCGGTTTTTATCTCGGAATCCTTCCCAGCTGTACCTATCCTCCCAATTCAGCGGGGAGTGTTAGAAAGTAAGGGGGTGTGGAAGCTCCGAATTTCATTTCAATACCAAAGTAAATTTTAAAAATACATAGTTTAAAAAAAAAAACCATGATAAAAATGCTTAAAATAAATGTGTAGTAGCAACCCGCCAACCCCAGCCTAAGTAAAGCAGATCAAAGAAAACAAGAAGCTCTGTTTTAAGAAGACATCATCCTTGCCTTTTACACAGATGAGGAATTATTTTCCTTTACTTTGAAAATCCTTATCATTAAATATGGCTGAATTAATATTAAAGGGAAAAAAATTAATACCACAGAAAATCAGATCATTGCTCCATTTAGTCTGGTATCTGATATTGGGCAGTGACCAGCCTCAGACTGTTCAGAGAAAGTCAACAAAATTATTTAAAAATAATTTTACACTTCATAGTCTATGTGTAGATTAGGGTTTTACACTATGTTGGAAGTTGTAGTGCTTGTTAAAATCCAGGCTAGATGTGGCAATCCATCTTGGTGGACATTTGGCAGAAGTACTCTCTGCATGGCTCAAACCCCAGCCCTCAACTGGTGTCAGTCAGTCAACACTTAGCTCAGATCCTTTGAAGAATTTTACCAAAACAACAGTTTAAAGATAAATTAGGCTTTTAAAATGGGAATGTGCAAAACACATATTCAACAAACTAAAAATCTAGGCAAGAGTTTCCAGACAGCGAGTTTTACCACCTAGACTTTTTGTCACATTCTCTCTTTACAGTCTGAACCCAACTGTTGGAAGGAATTTCATACTCTTTTCAGGGAAGTAGCCATTGTTCATCTTTGTCCGTTTCTCTTAATGTTTTTATAGGTATAACCTTGACATATATTTGGCTAATAGAAGTGGAAAATCATAGCAAATAAAAGCAAAAGTAGAAAGCATGATACAGAATTTAAGACATATCTTTGAAGAGTTTGATTAATAACTTACGTCTGCCAGTCATAGTAAGAAAACATGGACTTGATTTGGGAGACTTGGATTGAGTGAAATTTGACAAAAGCCTCTTTTGACAGTGATGGATGAGCAGACCTTGACCAAAAGGCCACTGATAGCCATGGAATTTCTGAAATACCTGGATAATGAAAACCTCCCGATGCCAAATTTCCTGCCATCTCTCTAAACTAACATGTGCTTTGCACATATGTCCTTATCATATGTGGGGCAAAGGAACTTGGATTCGACAGGAAGAAATGAATACAACCACCATGGACCGCTGAAGACCACTGTCTCAAATTAATGACCACATGCAACTGGGAGGAGAACTCATTATAAGGCAGCCTTTTCCAGGAAATAGGATGAATATGCACATCTTTGTTCTACATAAACTGTATGTACTCTACTGTGAGTGGGCATGCTAGGTGAAACTATTCCCCACGGCTCTGGTTCCGTAATAAAGAATGCCTGCTTTCTAAAAGTCCAACATGAGTCCTAGAGAGTTTTTGTAAGCCATAATTTTTGGTATCAGCAAAGCAGTGAAAGGTGTATGGGACAGTTTATGGAAATTGAATAGATGACTATAGATATCAGCAAAGAGAATGAAGTCTGATGCTTAGACCACGAGAGAGAAGAATTTTTAAAAGTGGAAAGGAAGTTTGTCAGCCCTGCTCAGCATTCATGAGCATAGGTGAGGAGTAGGTTCCTAGGGGGAAAGAGAAGACTGAGGTCTAATAAGACTAAGGCCAATACCTTACCTGAGCTTGAATCAAGGTGCAACCTCAAATTTATAAACACAGAAAGAGCTGAAAGCCAAGAAATACTTGGTGACAAAAACTTAAGTTCTGCTATCGTTGAATGACAGTCCAAAAGATAGATATAACATTCTATCCTTGCAAAAATATTCAGGAACATTCCAAGAACAAGTTATATGGCATTATAAGACAGACTCTTCTCTTTGATAAGGACTTGCATTTCACATGAGGTATCATGGAAAAGAAGTATCTGTACCTGTACTGAGCTTACTTTGTTTCAACAACTTCTGAAGGGTTAGCTGAGCCACAGTAACTCGCTAAGCCTGCTATAAACCACCACAAAGGTAAACTATTCTAGCCTAAGATAACATGTTTCAAAGTGCGTTTGCCATAGGTTTAACTAACGCAGCTCCGCAGACATGCGGTAATTTGGGCATGTGCCTGAGCGTTCATGTAAATCTTCGCAGAAACACTGCATCTGCAAAATTTTATGACTGCTTCTTACAAATCTCCACTCCTGCCTGTAAGATTCCATCTAAAACTAGGTTTTCACTGCCATTTTTTTTTTTTACTTTTGAGTTCTAGTTTTGTCAAGGTCTGTATTATACTAGGCAACAAAACATCACCGGGTAACTTTAGTTCTGTACCAAGTACTTATTTTTTGGCAGTAAAAGCAGATTCATATCTATGTACATATCAAAAGAATTCAGCAGCAACTAAGGTGGTCCCCTCCTAAAGAAAAGCCTTCTCCTGCTGTTCTGCCATGCGAGAGCTGTGTTCAATTACTTGTTCAGCGTGGGTGGACATTTTTAAGCTATGGTTTCATAATCACACAACAGCATCTTTTTACAGCAGCCTTTGTTTAAATTTTCTGTATTATGGTGCATTTAAGATTCCTCCCACCCCCCTCTTGCACAATGCAAGCCTGTATCTGCACCTGTCTTCACACATAAAGGTGTTGATTATCTTTGTGTCTGCCTAGATTGCTTAAAAAATCCTACCGCTTCAGCATAATGAGAGAAATATGCAATAGCTGATTTCTCACGGGAGATTAGATAAACGTCAAAAAAAAAATTGAAAGCAAAAGAGAACCTGAACTAAGGTCATATTCTTAAAATCTATTCCTGAGAAAAAGAAAAGCAGATGTAGTATTAGCTCAACCAAAAAGTCAAATTAAAACCTTTCTGATAAAAAACTACCTCAAGTACAGCGTTAAAAACAAGCTATTTTTAATGACAGAAAAATAAAAAAGTATAAACCCTATAGCCTGCTTTGAAGCATATGAAACAATGTGTTTTGAAGGAGAAAATAACTATCACAGTTGCTGAAATAAAACTTATCAAAGACACTACCTCCCAAACCAGAAAAATCCCGACCGGAGCTGACAAAAAGACGCAAACCCCCGGTGTGTTGGAGCAGGTTTTCAGTGCCTTGGCTGCAGGAACCAGGGCTTTCGAGTTTCCTTCCCGCTGCCTTAGCACAGCTACAGGGAAAGACAACCGCCCAGGCCGAAAGGCAGCC
>NW_010201044.1:37133-37455 GCF_000695765.1 Mesitornis unicolor | reverse complement strand
GCGACGGCTCGCCTTGCCCGGCGGCATGGGCTCGCCTCCCGCAGTACAAATGTGGCTGCCTCGGGACTAGGATGCGCAGGAGCCTGAGCGGGCGGAGAGAGCCGCTGAAGGAAAGGTAGAGCCGAAGGCGAGCAACGAGCGTCAGAGAAAACACTCAAGCCTGGGCGGGAAACAGCAGGTTCCTCCCTTCCCCTCCCACAGCTCAGCCTTGCACTCCGCCTCCACCGTGCCGATCCGACCCGGAGCAGGAAGTGGGCGATAGCGTCCCTTGACCTCAGCGTGGCACGGAAGAGCTTACGGGGAAGTGATGGAGGTGAGACGG
>NW_010201044.1:25885-36903 GCF_000695765.1 Mesitornis unicolor | reverse complement strand
GCGGACACGCCGCTCGGTGTGGTCGTGGTGCAGCAGGGTCGGGACTCGGAGCCCAGGCCGGTACCCAAATTAGTTCCTGATATAAGGTACCGCCTCCCTGTTTGTGCTGGTGCTGTTGGAAGGCAGGTAACTTCGTTTAGGGGAGAGTTTTCCTTCTTGTTTCACCTCTGTTTACCCAACACAGACCTCAGGTGAAGGGGCAGTAGAGGCTTTCCTGAGGTGTTTTTGGATGAGCAATGTTGATTGGCCTTTTTGCCTCTTTTTTATTTTTATTTTACATGTTGCAGTGCAAGAGTGGCATTGAGAGTTCCTTTGATGCATTAGACACTTTAGTATACTGTCAGAATGCATCACTGATATTTTTAATGTGTACATTTCATGCATTTTGATTGCCTCTTTATGGTTGTCTTTTGTTAAGTTGGATGGAGGCTTCTCATCCTCTGGCTGTTGTATGCAGAGTAATTCGATAAAACCATAAAGAAGCAGTGGTGTGAGAGTGTTGGGGTTTATATAGCTGCTCTATCACATGATGCCTCCTCCCCACCCAGGGAGGATGGTCTGGAAAAAGGAAGGAGATTTGTGGGTTGAAACAGAAATAGATTTAATAAAATACACAGAGTTATACTCAACCAGTATTGTGGGGGAGTGGGCATCAGGGTTAGGACAGTAAACAAGTCTCGAGATGTCAGCTATGGAAGAGGGAGTGGGAAGGAAACCAGTTTATAGTGAATGTGATGTTTATGGTATGAATAGTATTAACTGGTCAGCCTGAGGCCACCTTGGAGTTGACTCCCCTAGGTTTCCATTCCTCCCAGTGTCTGCAGCTTTATCTCAAGACCTTGAAGACCTTGAGCACTATGGCAGCCTGCATACCAGTATTAGCTGAAGCCTATAACAAAGTTTTTATCAACTTTGTTTCCATGAAAATAGTGTGTTGTAGTCCTTACAAAATTGCAGTTTTCCTCAACAGAAAACCAGCTCTAAAATTCTGTCCTACTAAACCAAGACAGAGACAGCTCAAGTAGCCTGGTTAGAAATCTGCCAAATCAAATGTTTCTGTATGTGGCCAGCTGGTTTTACGTTTGTAAATTTACAAGATTTTTCAGCAGTCAGATGTTTATGCTAAAGCTTGTACAGGTATAATTTACTTTTTTAATCCAACAGTTTAAGATATTTGTAGTTGGAAGTATCTTAACTAAGCAAGGATTTTGCAGGCTTTGCATGGACACCTGAAAATTCCTTTGTGGATTTATAGCTGTAGCTTCTGTTTTGATGATGTAAGGATTGCAGTTAGGCTCTTGCCTCACTGCAAGTTGCAGTTGCCAGATTTTGGCAACATAAATAAGGCATCTATATGGCAGGTTTCCTTTGCATTATTAGTCTGTGAGTTGAGCTTCACTTCAGATGGCAAGCAAGTTGTGTGTATTCAAACAAGTTCAGATTTTTTCTTTGTCCTGTGCACTAGTGTTTTCATAAAAAAATTGAGACAGAATAGGTTTTCCTCTCTTGTCAGCTTTGTATATAAGTATATCTGAAAGATCTTTCTCTGATATTCTTTTGTCAGTTACTAAGTGATAGCCAGGCTTTTACAAGTTTTACCTAACACTCCCTTCCCCCAGTGAGAAAATCTGATCCATTAAATCTCCTCAGACTGTAGGAAGATGACGAGGAGATCCAGACTGGAGTAATTCAGTGTAGTTATTTTCATGGTCCTGTGCTGTTTAAAGTTACTGCGCTTCTAGCTCAGTTTAAATGTGCATGAGTCTGTGTCTCGACCTAAGGGTGTAACTTACAGAATTGTACTGGCAGATGAGTGAACTCTCAGTAGCTCACCATTGCAATTATTCCTTGAAATAAGGATATAATCAACCATTGTAGTAGTTATTGTCCAACATATTGCAGTTACCACTGCCTGGCATCTCTGAGATGAAACTAGACACTTGTATATCGAGGTGCTTTAATCCAATTTTGGGGCAGTGGATGGGGAGGAGTGGTTGTGGTTCCCCCTGCTGACTGTCTGACTGCCCTGTCAATGGGGTAGCCATCTCTGTGGTTGCTATACTCTTACTGCACTTCACATTTGTAGCTTTATCTTAGGAATATACATACATACATACATATATATACACACACATACATATGTGTATCTAGTAAGACCTTAAAAAATCAGTAATTTGACTTTGAGCTTGTGGAACAAGTTATTTTCCATAAAGCATCATTCATGAAAAATAGTCTTGTGGGTTTTTCCTTCACTTTCTTTTGGATCCCAGCTGTGTATAGGACACAGAACAGGGTGACCGAGATCAATTGATCTATCAAGAAAGCTTTTCTCAGTTGCCTGATGAGAAGCTTTATAGAAACAGCTGGGGTTGTGATGTTTTGGGTTGGGGTTTTTTTTGTTGTTTCGGTTTTTTCTTTTAAAAAATATTACAGAAATTGGTACACTATGGGAAGGAGAACGATTCTGGTGTTTTGGTTGGGTGGTTTTTTGTTTGTTTGGTTTTTTTTGAGTTGAGATCTTAAGATATTCCATCTGACCATAACTGCTGTAACAGTCATGCTGTTATAATGAGCAGTGCATAGTTTCTACAGATAAGAGAACAGGAAAGAAAGGAAAGCAATGATTCCTGTAAGAACAGTTTTTGAAGGATAAAAAGTAAAAGTGGTTGATTTGAAACTTGAAGTTTGTCATCCCAGAATTAGAGAAATGGTAAACCAAGAGCAGATCTGAGAATTTGTCAAGTTCTGAGTTTTGGGACAGGATGTGATACTTTCACTGTGACATTGGTGACAGTGGTTGTGCAAGTTATTGTGGCCTTTCTGTTTTCCTGTCTGTAATGCTAATGATAATTGAGTATGATAAATTTATAAAATGCTTTGAATGTTCAACCTACTGTGAAATTTCCAGTTAATGTATTATTGCCGTATCAAAATAGTTTATGTAACATAGGTGAAATAAAACATTGTTTTTCTGAACAGGTTCATGAATAATGCTCAAAATAGATTCATTTCCACTTGGTTAATATTGAGGAATTTATTTTTTGTTATTGCAGAAGTAGACTTAGCGTCATGAGTGCTAGCATCCAAAACAACAACAATATTTAATACACAGGGACTATGAGAAGGAAAGAACAAATAAAGTTATTCCAGAAGGAACAGTTAACGTTTATGTAGGAAAAATTGTCGAAACAACTTCTATAACAAAAAAGACGGATGTACTGCAGACTTCAAAAAGAGATTTATTCATTTTTTTTGCTGATGAGTTTGCAAAGTGGTCCATAAAATTTGCATGCCTTAGGGCATGGAAAACATGCATTATTAACTCTATTTTAAAAGGCTCTTTAACTTCATTATTGCCAGATGGGATGAGAAAAGATAAGTGTCCTGCACTACAGATGGCGTCCTGTTCGGCATTTATTGTTTGCTAGTCTGGAGTCGGCCTTGGTGGATGAAGAAGGTTGATGACCCTAAGGTTTGTACTAGAAAGCTGATTTTAGGCTTGCATTCCATAATGTAAAAGGATTGCGTGAAACTCAGAAGCCCCTTGTGTTTGGGCACCCTGAAGCATGTAACTGCGTGTTGCTGTAGTCATATTTTAATTTAAAAATACAGGATTCAGTATTGATTTGCAGGTCCTTTGAGCAATAAGGATGCCTTTTCCAGCCTGGATAATTATTTTGTGTGGTCTAGGTCTTGTATGGTTTTTATTAGCACACATATTTTATCTTTATTGTAAAAGCAACTTAAGAAATTAGATAATTAAATGAATTTGACAACATTATTACTTAAAAACATAGAAAGTGTAAGCTGTATTCATAAGTTTGACATAAGTTCATATTCAACTTCATTAATTAGATCAGAAATTAGCCTTGTATTGAAGCTAACATGCATTGTTAAATATAATATTAGGGTAACCTAGTAAAGCAGAAACTTGTATTTACAATGTGGCTTTATTTAAATCAAGTCTTGTTCTATACCTGAGACAGTATAGTGCTTCTGAACAACTTGGAGCTTGGACTGAAGGGTGAACTTGAGGATGGGCTTTACTGCAGGTTTTTGGTGTTTTTTTAAATTCTTATTCTCAGTTATTTTTTAACTTACAGATGTTTGACAGAATCAAACCATCTGATGAAGCTTCTGCTTCTTCAGCACAAGGTGAGAAGTTTAAAGTAATGTTTTTGTTGCAGTTATTTTTTTTTAATGTAATAATTAACAGTAGAAGCATTAGTTCACCTTGTGTTTTCAACTGCATACTTTGATTTCCTAAATTCATTACAGTCCTTAGATGGAAGAAATGACTTCTGAATCGCCCACAGAGTTTCCATGTAGGTGTGGTTTTCTTGTCCTGTAATAAGCTATTTAAGATAAACTCTTAGAGGAACTTTAAGGAAAAAAGTGTGTAAGAGAAGTAACTATTTGCAGGTAAAACTCTATTCAGTCTTTTTGATATTCTGGTTTTTGTTTGTTTTGTTTTCTCTATAGGAACTGAAATACATGGTATTGAAGGCTCTCTACGACGGGACAGCAGTAGCAGGTAGGTTAGGTGATGATCTAACTGGTATCTACCTTAGAGTTTACACAAAGTGAAACAGGAAGAGTCTGTTTTTCAGCCTTATCCATTATCTTGTGTGATGGATTAAAATGATGCAATGTAGATCAAGTGTATGACAGAGGTCCTCTTTATCTTGTACTCACATACTGTTAAAAACTGGGGAGGGTGCATTGTAGTCTCCCAAACTAATGCATGGGTATTGTCATTGGTCTATTTTTTATTTCAAAATACTAAAAAAAGAAAAAGAAATTATTCCATCTTTTTCTGGAGAGATGGTTCTCTTCAGATTTCAGGCAACTGAAATTAACATTTGTGTTAGCTGCGCCTTCAGACTCTTATCCTTTGTTCTGCATTTAAGAAACCTTTTCTTTAGTGAAATTTGCTGGGGAATACCTTAAAATATGTAGTCCTACTTGCCATTACAATTCTGAAATAGAAACATTTATCTTGCAAGTTTGTTCAAGCTCTGTGGTAAGATAGGTATTTAGAACTTCCATGTTAAACAACTCAACGTGTCTTGGTAATATTGCCTGCTTATTTCAGTTTACACACAAGAGGGCAAGAACGTCCTCGGCCTGGAGTATCGGCTGTGCAAAATAGACAAGGATACTGCAACTGCTGCCATGTACACTACAGTAATCTGGAACAGGTGAGAAAGCTTCTGCATAATTCAGCAACAGATAGCAAGGAGTACTAAAAGGCTTTATGAGCTTATAAAATATTAGCCTTTACACTGAACAACCGAGGCAGCATGAAAAAATAGTCAGTTTGCGAATTGCACAAGGTATGCACTGAGAAGAAGATGCCCTTCTTATCTCTGTTACCTGTTAAAAAGATGCTGGTGGAGTGGCATGGCTACTGCAGTCTGTTTTTCTGAAGTGGCACACTACTGTGCACTGCATCCAGTAGGATTATTTCTGTGGGTTTAATCTTGACACCTTTATATATTGTAAAGTATTAGGGTTAGTGTGTTAATGTCTTCAAGGCTGAAGACATTCGGTCAACTAATTTCTTTAACTGTGTCAGTCTCCTGTCTTTTAAACATTTTTAATTAGAAAGTACAAACTTATGTAATCTTCTGTGTTTATGAGAATTCTCCTTAATTTGAGTGAATTATAGAATGTTTACTCACATGAAGTTCAGGAATATTTTTATCATCATTTATAGATAAATTTAGAGTATCTATGCCTAGTACAGGCACAAGAGATCTGTGAGCAGCTGTCAGAGCTGCTAGTTTAGGTTCCAACTCAAAAAGATGTTTCAAGGCATTTTATTATTATTTGAGACTCCCTAAGCATGCTTAAAAATCTCATTGAATTAAGGCCTTGAAGTGGAAAAGGCTGAAGATTTTTCTTTTTATTTGAATATTTTCATAGCAACAGTGTAATGTTTAACCTGGGAAACAGTGTAGTAAACACTGAGAAGTAACTTTTAGGAAAAGTCCAGTGTGTTAACAATAGTATTAAACTAGTCATCTATTTCTCTTTCACCAGCATGTTTTCAGCTCCCAGCACAGACATTTTACCACTTACTGTAGGAATCGTATGGGTACCAGTAGCTTGATGGAGCGTTTCCTGCAAGATGTTTTACAGCATCATCCCCACAGATACCATGACAGCAGGTATAATACAGCTGTCTTTTATTTCTTTTTATTTAATATGTGTTGGTAGAATGCATGTATTACAAGTTATTATTTCTGTTCCACTGCTAAGCAGTAAAATTTTCCCATTTGAGCTGAAATTTTCACATTGAAGGCAATTTAGAAAGAAGTGTATTTATATAAACATTGTCCAAGTATATTGCTATTGTGTTGTCTCTGCACTTGTAAACTTTGTTTCATTACTTAAGGATTTGATACAACACTACTGATAGCGATCAACTGTGAAGACCTGAAAAAAGGAGAATTATATGGGTCAGCAGGTATAATGGCAGACTGTACAGTCTGACATGCATTTACAAATTCTTATAATTTGGGCTTTATAGAGATATCTATATTATAATTCTTATAATTCTGGGATTTTTATATATATTTAGCAGTATATTTTATTGTATGTTTCAAAAGAGTTCATAATTTTGGTTTGTTGTTTGTGGATAATGTCAGGTAAATAGTTATATATTTTTTTCTTATTATCCTTGCTGTTCACGCATTCAGTTAATATTTTCATGAATTACATTAATGCTCAGATTTTGAAAAGTGATCCATTTATCACATGCATGTTTGAGAATGATAAGAGGATCACTGATACACAGTTTCTCTCAGTTCTCAAATACCTGTTTTTACTTTTTATCTGAATTCACGCAAAGGATCTTTAGAGTGTTATTTAAAAGGATTATAGAAATATTTTTGAGACTTTGTTTTTCAGAACCAATATACCCAGTATGTGGGTATATGTGGAAAAAGAAAAAGATTCACCAGAGCTTTTCCTTTTGCTGAATTTCAAAGAATATTGGTGTTATGCACCTCCCCTTAGTAAAAAAAACGAACAACCACCAACCAAAACAACACAAACCATCAAATCATTCCTTCTTCCATCCTCTCGGTAGAAAGTTTTTACATAAAGAAATAATATCGAGCATTTAAGAGAGTAAATCTTCATTCTGCTATTGGGGGTAATTTGTAGCTAAACTGTCAGAAATTCCTAACTGTATAGAACTGTAGTTCTCTTCCCTCTAACCCAGAGACATTTGCTGATAAATAATTTATTAAAAATGCATATAGTCTGTTAAGTGAGCTAGAAGCCTACGAATTTGCTATAGTTTACCCATACCAAAATCCACTTAGTCCTATATTCAGCCTTCCAGCAGTATCCAGATGCCAGGTGTTTTATGCAAAGGTGGAAGAACTCTGAAGTGAGAAAGTTAAAAGATTATTTCTATGGCCGTTGGCCCTCCCTTTAGGACTAATTGATCGGTAAGATTCTGAAGTTCGAACAAAGGTGCTTGATCCCAGAGCTGAGGTAGAGAAGAATACATGCAGCAGTAGGGCACAGCAGTTCCACTGACAGGCATTGTTTGATCATCTGATGTATTTGATTATATTACATTCATATAATAATAGAAATAATCCTCTTTTTTAACTATTTCATTATATGAGCTTTCTCCTTCTGCTTAGTCACTCCTGTAACCCTTATCTGTACTCTGAATTCTGTCCCCTTTTCTTAGATAACCAGAATTCCACTGTATTCTAAAAGATGATACACCTTTGAGGAAAATTTTGTATTTTTGGAGTACACAAGGAATATTGCAGGTTGTGTCATAAAATTTTATTAATTTTCTTTTAAAATAACGCATCTTGAGCAGGGAGGAGTTATATACTGGTGTTGGTGAATCAATGTGACTTGTTAGGGGCATGCAAAGCATGTTTTAAGTTTCATCCCTTGTTCAGTCAAATTTTGATAAACATCTCTATTATGCTCCTTTATTTAAAATAATTAGAGGATCCTTTTAGCATTTCCTTATCCCCTGAAGATTTTAATACTTTACTGTTCAAAAATTTTGAAAGGGGCAAGTAAGTCATAGAACTTAGACTGAACTGGAGAGCATTCTGCTTCCAGTCTCTTGATGTGGTTAAGAGTGACTGTTCAGCCCTTCTGTTTGATGTTTGCAACCAGTTCTTGGTGTCTAATGCTTTGGGGCTTTTTTTTTTCTATTTCTTTTCCGAATGGTTATTTAGCTTTTTATTAGGCTCCTGGGACCTTAATGAAAGTCTTTTATGTATCAAAGTAGTACATCTTTTTTCTTTATCTACTCCTTCATCGCTGCCTAACACATGGTCCAGAGATTAGTGAGATGCAACTTTTTCTGTTGAGAATTAGATTTAGATGGTGATTGAGATTAGGTTTTAGATGGTGGCTAAATCTTATAGTCTTCCAGCTATTTTATTCTATTTTAATTGTTGTTACTTGAGCTAACTTGCCAAGTACAGCTTCAAAAGTTTTTAGTTGCTGTGAAGCTTTTTGCATTGCCACCTATAACTTCTTAATGTTTTTGAACATCAACAATGTATTTACCACCTTCCAGTCTTCTGTAACTGTAATTATTTATAATAGAAGAGTTTTGTTGTGGGTTTTTTTCTTCAGGCCTTCAGCCTGTGATTGTATTCCATATGCATTACCAGGAATAAAACCAACATCTGTGGCAGGTATCAATTAAACATCTTTTAGAATAAGGAGGAAAAAATATAATTTGACATCTCAATTATGTCAGTTTTTGTTTTGCTGTTTCCTTTGATCAAGACAGCCAAGTCTTCTGCAAGATTCCTGCTTCTGGTATGCATGAGCCATGACAGCTACCACTTCAGTTTCCTTACTTTCGTTTAAATTGTGTATTACTGCAATAAGTAAGGATATATGCATTCACACATACTTCACTCCTGCACACACACGCTCTCCCCATGCACCATTTTTAGAGGTATAGGTACATGTCCATGTCCTGTACATGCTTTTGAACACTATATAAAATTATAACAAGTTAGATAGGCATGGTGGCCTTTATCTTCTAAATTTGGGAAAATAAACAACTGTAAAATTTTGCAACATGAATTTTTCAGCATTTAGTGTTTGGACTCAAGAAAAACCTGGATGCAGCTTTACCTGTGGAGCCGTAGGTAGTGAGTCTGTAATAACAAACATCCTTTTTTGGGGAGTGTGTTAATACAACTTGCACCATTAGTTCAAATATTGTATTGGCAGTCAATATTTGATATGTGCATCATTTTAGTGAATGACAAATAATATGCTAATAGCCAAAGTAAAATATAAGTTATGTCATTATGAATAGCATGCTGTGCTTTATCACTTTTTATGTAGCCAGTGTGATTTTTGTTATGAGTTGCAGTGGGTGCAGGGGACTTTGGTCTACAGGTTGTTCATGTGACTGTCCTTGTGTTTCCTTGGAAGGATTTTTTTTGTTTGACGGATGGTGCTTCAGTCCCAGCCCTGTGAAATAGGTCTTGGTCTTCTGATAACTTTCATTTCCAAAATGAAACAGACCTTGTGAATGGAGGAGAATCATCCATCTTGGTGCTGTCTGTCATGTCCCATCTGTCATGCCTTCTCTCAAAACCCCAGCTTCTGGAATGTTCTTGTATGAGGTTTAAGCAAGCTAAGGAAAATGTGATTGGAAATTAAATAGTGATTAAATGAATATGTAGCTGGCTGAAAAACTTTTCTTAATTGTTAGTGGCTCAGAGAGAGAGAACAAAATCTGAATTATCTGTTTTTACAGTAGTTTATTCAACTTGGTAGCATAATACTTCTCAATCGCCATAAAATCCTAAACTCCCTAAAAGGGCAAAGGAGCCAAGAAAATAAAAGAATGACACAGTTTAGAACATTAAATGTATCTACATTCATGTTACAACCTGAAGCCATAAAACCTGATCTTTAAACAGATTATGATGGGGATGCAGATAACCACTCCGCTCAAAAATTTCATCCATGATAAATTTTTTTTGAAGAGAAAAAATACGATGCATGATCACAGGCCCTATCACTGAGCCCTATCCTGAGGTTTGAAGTAGGTGCTTTAAAGTATGAGTATGGTGGGGCAGGTTGAGAGTTGGTTGTTTGTTTTGGTTGTGATCCTAAGAAATACGCTTTCCTGGACTCAGTCATGGTAACTCTCTGAAGTTCGTATGTCAGTTTCAGTTTCTTTTTTTTTTTTTTTAACATTGGCCCAACCTATCATGTTTTTCAACTGTAAACCAGTTCTTTCAAGCTGAGAATTCTTTCATCTATCATCCTTCAGTAAAAGGCTGAGACATAGCTCTATTCAGATAAGTTCTCTTGTGATGAAGTAGCTAGTTTGAAATACTTGCTATGAGTTTGCTTGTTATCAGCTGGCTTAATTAACAAGTAATGTCTGAGTCCTTCAAGGACTTCTGCATACGTTGTCTATCAAGCATTGCTAATTCTTTTGACTCCTAGTTGATCTTTAGCTTTCAATAAATGTGGAAGGTGAATGTTTATAACCAAGAAAATTACTATATGATACAATTTATTCACAGTACTTTTTTTAGCAGATGAATGTACCGTAAGAGGTGCATGGCTGTCTGCCATGCATTAAAGTAAGCATCCATTTAGGCCTTACAAGGTCAATTATAACTTTCAAATAAAACATAATATTATCTCTTCAGTTATATTTACTTTTTAGAAAGTTATTTTTATTGGACTTGCCCAGCTGTTACACATTGAAGCCTTGTAGGTTCCTGTCTTGCATAAGATAAATAGTCCTTATCTGTCTGTTCTGTTAATTCTGCAAGACATAAACACTTGTATTTGAGGCAGTCCTAAAGACAGAACTGGCAGTTACAGAATATGTGAAAATCTGCTGTTGTCACGGTGAGGCTGAACAGTCATAACTTGTCTTCTGGTAGAAGTGAGTCAGAAGCTGTGGTATATCCATGAGAAACAGTAAGCATGGAATTCCTTGGCAATATGTGCAGAGTTTCTACCAGGCAGAGACA
>NW_010201044.1:0-25854 GCF_000695765.1 Mesitornis unicolor | reverse complement strand
GGAAAGAGGCATTTATTCTTAATAGTATTTTTACACTGTGACATATAATGTTTCATTTCTCTGCAAAAGCTCAATATTAATTGGTGATAGTTTTACCAGTGAATTAACTTCTTTATAAGCTCACAACTTCAAACAAAGGAAATATCTTTACTTTTCTTCCTTTGCTGTATTTATAAAATGATTGTAATGTATGTTTAGCTGTTCTTAATGGGTGGTTGCATGAAGAGGGAAGTTGACTAGTGCCCGAATTGTTATTGTTAGCTTTGTGGAATGTTTGCCTACCCCCTCTGCTCTTTTTGAAAGTGGAATATCTCAGCTAAAGCAGCAGAGCTAGTAACTTGAGTTTATTCATTAGGTGTGATGCACTCTAGGAATTACTCTTTAAAAAAAAAACCAAAACAAACCAATAGAAAACACCAACAGTATTGTTGGAAAAATCTTAAGCATATTTACAGTATTTATATAAGGTGTTTTTTTCCTCTCCTTTTTAGACCAACCTATGATGACATGCCACTACCTGTCACTCCAGAGGCTGCTAGGATTGCTTTCCTGTCCCCAGAAGAGATGGAGAAAAAGAGGAACAGAGACAGACAGGAGATTTCCAGCAAAGACCAGGAATCCGTTGGTGAAATATGCTCTTCTTCTCCATGCCTGTCTCATGAGGGCACAAAGACAACTTCTGTAAAACGAGCATTTATTCAAAAACCAGAAAGAGGGCAGGAACATGTTATAAGAATATCCCAGCAGTCTATGGGCATTTGTAGCAATGCGAACTGGGATACCATGAAAGATGCTCAAATTGTGAATCATAGCCATGAAGGCCAGTTTACAGCGGTGAGCCCTGCACCTCAGTGTTTTGCTGTCAGTCCTTTAATCCATAGTTCTTCTGTTAATCCTAAAATGGGAAAAAATGTTAGGAATTTGTCAGCATCAAATCTGCATAGTGGATGTGATAAAACAGGAATGGAGGCATGCAGTAGTGATATGGTACTGAACCCACGCTTGAATCCTGCTCCAGCACTGGTTCACCCAAAATGCCCTTCAGTTTCTCATCAGAATCCCATGTGCAGCCGTAGCAACTCTTTATGTATTACCTCAGGTCAGTCTCTCTCAAAACGAGATGGTTTACGAACTCAGGATGAAACTTCGGTGTCTGATTTTCATCTCAGGGATACTGTGGGTATCAGCAGCTCCCTAGATCTTGGGGCATCCCCACAACTAGCAAGATGCAAAAACATGAAGACAAACAGGGGTGATGAAAGGTCAGTGGATGAAACTATTGAAGATGTTATTTTTAAGTACTGCCATGGAACTACATCTGAAGAAATTTATTTCAAAGAAGAGAATAATCCCTGCTTAACTTTTTCATCACTTCTGGACAATACTCATTTAGAGGGTTCCGAAATGAGTTTTGACTGTGATGCACCTATTCAGGAAGGAACAGACTTACCCAAGGCAGCTATAAAAGATATAGAATTCCTAAAAGAGGTCCAAATAAGTTTGCAAGATAAACACTATGGAACGCAGCTCTCTTCTGTTTTAAAAAGTGAGCCAGTAGAGAAAAGAGAAGCAGTAAAACAGGAAGTCGTAGTTCATACTGAAGAACCAGTTCTTCCAGCTCTGCCTCATGTGCCTCCTTCTTTTGTGGGAAAGACTTGGTCTCAAATAATGTATGAAGATGATATAAAAATTGAAGAACTTGTGCGTGATTTCAGGGAAGGTCGTTTTCGCTGCTACTTTGACAGTGAATCCTCTGCCAACTGTACAGGGAAGAGAATGAAGAAAAAAAAGCAGAAGGATGAAAATAAGAACAATATTGTTGAGGGTAATAGAACAGAAAATGCATCAGTTAAAGCATTGCCAGAATTTAATGATGGTTTAAGTGGTGGTTGTGATTTTGATAACCCGTCTTTAGCCTCAGATACACTATGCAACCCACAAATTCTTAAAATGCCTAGGAAAAGGACATGGCGCCTGGCTTCAAGATGCCAGGTGGTTAAAGTCAGCCATGGCACCCAAACAAGTATATTGAACTACCCTGTAGCAAAAAGAAAAATGTCTAGAAGGGAATCTGATCCAGCTGATCAGAAAGCAAGCATTGTGTGGCCAGAGAATGAAAAAACTCCAAACATGAAAACTAGACTATGTGCCCTTAAACTTCCTGAGTCCTATAGCAAGATTATGAGTCCTGTACAGCCCAAGACAGTGGTGTATGTGCTTTCATGCCCAGAGATAAAACAGTGTAAAGGTAAACCTATAGATATGCCCAAAATGAGGAAAAATCGTAACTCCACAGATAGCAAGGACTCTGTAAGGTATAAATACAAACAGTGTTCTTTTAAGTATTATGACCCACTGACAAATCGAATCCTGAAAACGCCTCCAAAGAGTACAGTTGGAGAAAAGGCCAAAAAGCCCTCCCACGTTCGACAGCTTTTCAGAAGTCTCAGCTTGGATGCAAACATGAGGAAAGTGGCTGATGCACAGAGAGAAAGCACACCATCAAAGTCACTCAGTTGTTCAGACTTCTATAGTTCATCTTCAGCCTCTCTCCTGCCAGATCCAGGTAAAGGAAATGATGCAACCTCAAGTCAAAAGGCAGATGGATCTTCAGTTTCCACAGAAAGAACAGATTGTCTGGTGTCTGGCCGCTCTGAGAACTCATTTAAACACCTGATCATTTCACCTTTGAACTCGCACCAGTCTGCAGTAGAAGGAGATGGTAGATTAACTCCATATAACCGAGTTACCAAAACTCCTCTCACCTCCATCCGGAGTGAGCTGTTAGATAGGGAGAATCCAAAGGCAATATGGAAGAGAAAAGAAAGTACTAATAAAGAACCATTTTTTTCGAGAAAGGCTGCAGGACCTCTGTCTGTCAGATGTACTGTTGGGAGGAGAGGAAACAGAGTAACTGCAGGCAAACAAACTTCCAGATCTAAAAACCAGCAAAAAGAGGGGATGAGAAGGAACCTTCGTCCTCGTGCCCAGAAATCTGCTTTCTCTATCCATAGGCGGCAGACAAGGAAAACTACGGTAGGAAAGCACCTTAAGAAAGAAAAACCTGATGCTAAAAAATTAAAGGTGAGGAGGAGACCAAAAAGGACCTTTCTGAGCTCAACAGTTGTCACAGGGATTCCTGAGAAGAGGCAGAAACTCACATCGGAATCTTTTCCCAAGAAGCCAGAGCGAGCTTCTTCCAAAGTCAGGAACTTGGAAGTAAGTGGAGATCGGGGTCACCCTAGCACTGTGAACCGCCCCTCTAGAAGGACTTCTGCTGTACCGTTACTTAGAAACTGTTGTTCTACCAGGTGAGAGCTAGCTACCAAAAGAACTTTTTTTTTTTTCTTTTCTTTCTAGCCAGCACCTGGAAGACGATTGAGGGAAAGGAAAGAGAACAAAAGGAGGTCATAGCTGAAGCAGTTGAAGCACTAGAGCTGCAGAAAGTGCAAAGGCAGTCTAATGTGAAACAAGTACAACTGTAAACTCGGCTCTTGTTCCTGAAATATGGGGGCACGATGCATTGCACTGTTCCACTGTGTAAAGCTGCAGAAGTTGTGCATTTGAGTTAAAAAGCACTTAGAATCCTATTTACTAGACTTCACGTGTACATCAAAGAAATGAGCTTGAATAGTATCATATTGTTTTTATGGTATTATCAGTGCGTAATAGTGCACTATAATAAGGTAAATTAGAAGATGTATTTATTAATTGTGCCTATTCTCATTTTTTCACATAATTCTCAAGTGCAAAAAAGGACTTGGTTGCTATGCTAGAAATTCAATGAAGATACATTAATCTGGGCTGAATTCTGTGTGTATTTTGTGTTCGTGTATATGCACACCTCCTTCGACACATAATACATACTTGCCTATGGAGTGGCATTAAAATTAATACAGTATGATACAATTCAGATCAATTCAATGCTTTCTTGAAATGAAATATAATTGTACAAGTTTTTACATTGACTTTGTTTTGTTTTGTGAAACCATGTCCAAAGCAGTTATTTTGGACGAAAAGTCACTGTGGGCTTTCATCAAGCAATAATGGACCATGCTGGTAAGGAAATGTGTCTCTCTAGGACATTGTTCAAATGGTGGTGGCTAAAATGAAATCTCAGATTTCAAAAGAAATACAGGCTTAGGCTTTTTTTTTCCCTTTTAAAATAGCTTATTGATTAAGTTTATAAGTAAATTTCACATTCCTTAGTGGGGAGATGGAAAAGTTAGAATACAAACCAATAGCAGTGAGTTGTTCTAGAATTTCAACCTTAAGTTTGAATTTCTCTGCTGTTTTTCCTTTCATTGAGTGTACTGTTGGTTACATTTTTATGTACTGTAGTTCAAACTCTAATTTTTAACATTTGGTAAAATATTTAAATAAACTTCCATCTAAATGTATTAGAGTTCAAATATCTGTTTAAACAGATATTTAAATATATGTTTAAAAACATTTAGTTGAATTAAAATTATATTCCTTAGTGATTCTATGTTCAGACACTGATGCTCTAACTGCTGTGATTTTTATGACAAAAAATATTGTACGTTTTGGTTTAGTTGGGGTTTTTTAATAGTTATTATGATGACAGCTTATTTGATGCATTTAGAAGACCTAAATCCCAGTCTTGCAGATATTTCAATGCTTTAAAATCCAAGATTAATTGTTCATTTTTATGAAGTTAAGAACATAATTAAACATCACAATCAGGGCTCTGGTTTATAAATCTGCAGTTTGGTATAGACTATAATCTATCTTACTTCTAAAGGTCTCTGTAAATTCTATAGTTGTACAATACATCTTTCAGAACACAAGAAAAACATAGACCAGACCCTGTTCTTTTTGCCGTTGAGCATAGTATCCGTGTGTTTTCCCTTGGAAAAAAGAAAATAGTTTGTTGATTAATTTTCTGAAATGTCAAGCGGCACTGGTTTGGATTGAGATAAAGGTGGACTTTGTAATGTTATATTTTTAATACACAGTATCTGGAGGAAAGATAAAAGCTGTCACCATAAACTCCTTGTTCAAAAAATACTTTGGGGGTTTTTTTAAATGTATGTGCATATTTCCAGGATAAATAAAAGATGCACACATGCTTAAGCCACCCAGAAACTAAGTTCTTCTACAAATCAAATATAGTCTGACAGACTTTTTTTTTAATTTATTTTATTTTTGAAATATTGATTTCTATGGATGAATTTTCCTATGGTTGCCAGTAGGTACAGAATCTTACGACCATATTGCAAGTCACTGGAAAGTGAAGGGTTATAATATGAGTTCTTATAGCCCTCTTAACTCATTGTGCCTGTATAATTTAATATTTTGTCTAATGTAAAACAGATTTTTTTAAAGCAAAGTTTTAAAGGAATGGTTTTTATAGAAAGGCTAATTTTTAGATAAAAGATTTTTAAATAAAGTTTGTTTTAAAGCAAAGCTTTAAATTAACTCTGTAGATAAGTCCCATTCTAATGTATTTTTATGATACAAGAATGTTTTCCTATCTCGCTGCTTCCATCTTACTTTTCACAGTATTGTACACATGAAGAGCATTAATTGTTTTCTGTGTGAATAAGGTTTGATGCACACTGTAATTTAAGATCACTAGTTCATATTTGTTTACAGCCAAAAATACTGTTCTCCATACTCATTCATTGCAAGCTTGTGTTTCTCCAGCACATAACTTTTCCTTGAAACCTTGAGTAATAAAATTATCTTGAGGACTATAGAATGACTAATCTTTTTAGCCTGTAATGTCTTTTTTTTTTGTAAATAATAGACCCCCCTGTCTGGGAGGTTTTTTTAAAAAGAAAAATATATTATATTTAAATAAAAGTGTACGTAGCTATATATTTTCCTTAAAAAAATTCCACAAAACCCCCAAGCAATAAGAAGTATAAAATGTAATAATTAAAAAAAAACCAAAACTGACTTGGGGTACAAGTCTGGAAACATTCCTGCAGTTGTCAGTGTCAAAATACGATTGACTGTAAGCTTGGATCTTATTCTGTGCTTCACTTCTGACTTTTAGAAACCTCTTCTGTGCATGCTCAATGACTACTAGGAAAAAGATAGGAGATTGTGGTATGAGAAGTAAATGTAGAAACTGCTTTGGAAAGAGAATTGATGAAGATAAGTGCAAAACATTAAAAATTGCAGAGACACTCAAAATATCATGTGCATAAAGGAGAAAAGAGAAGTTTTCTGGAGCCTTGAGGAATTAGTCAAACACTTCCCGGTTAGAGAAATGATACCGATTCTGCTGCCTTTATTGGACAGTGTGTTGTTTCATTAACAGTGTGGCTGAAACTTCGAGACATGATTGTGAAGTCTACACCAATGGAAAAATTCAGAGCTGAAATACTCTCTGCAATTGGTAGGAGGGTTGGTTGGTTTGGGCTGGGGTGGGTTTATTTTTTGGTTTTGTTTTTTTTTTTAATAGTGGGCAAAGATGTTTGTCAGTGTGTTTGCATGTCTTCATCTAGAGAGGAAATAAAAGGTAACAGGAAAAGTCATGCTCTTTGAACGTACTTTGCAGCAGTTAAATGCAGGATATTTTATAATAGTTGAGACGAATGTTATAATTTCTTCTTCTGTGCATATGTAATTTTGACCTTCTGCAAGTTCATACTTTTTTTACAGAGTTCATAATTTAAAAAGATTCTCTTCCCCTGCAAAGTACTCAGCCTTTTAAAACAATCTTACTCTGAGCAGCTTGATTTTTATTATTTACTTGTATTGTGAACTTTGAGTGATACTGTGCCAGGTGCTAACCAAGGTTTTGGGGACTAGCAAGTCCCCAAAACTTTCAATGTCTGCCACTCACACCTAGCAGGTCTTCAGTTCCTTTTCTGATAGGTTTTTTGCTTTCTAGTTATTTCTGAGTTTGCATCCAATGTTCTTATAATTGTTGTATGAAAGTGCTCCTCTCTAGAACTTGGATAAAATGAGGTGTTTAGTTGTATTTATGAGACTGTGACTCTGAAGTTGTGTTTAAGTTTCATGCTGAAATTGTGCCCAAGTGAGAATACATGTTTCTGTGGTTTTCATGTTCTTGTAATTGGTAATGTATTTTGCAATGCTTTTGCATGATGCTGTAGTTTTTTATCTGCTTCTCTGTCTCTGCTGTCTCTGGTCATTTGATACAATTTGAGTTTGTAAGAATACCGTGATATTACAAACTTGTCCAGTGCTCTTGCTGGATGTTCTTTCTTTGTATCTTCAGCTCATTTAATTTAAGATTTATTGTTTCCATGGTTTTCCTCAGTCATGCTTTGGATTTTTTTTTGTGTTGTGAAAAGCTAAGTCACAGGATGAGATACTCTGTTTGGAAGTAAATCAGTGGCAAGTAGTAGAAATGGATGGCATCCTGACCTGAAGTGCAGAGGACAAGCTGGTATCTGTGCTCCTGTGCTTGGGAGTTCGCTTCACTTCACCAAGTAGTGCAAAACAGGTGGGATGATGATTCTCAGCTCCTTTAGCTGTCTTCCTTTCTTTTTCTAGGCTAACTCTGCCTGAAAATAGAGTAATCTGAATTCATACTTCCTCTGAAATTGAACAGTGTTTCAACTGTTGATGTTTTGGGAACAAATTAGAAAAGTAAAATGTATCTCACTTGCTAATGCAATTAAAATCACAGAATTTTTGTCTTTAAAGATTTATCTGCTATGAATTACAGAATTCCTGATATTCTTCAGAAAACTTCGTAGTAGCATAGGTCTGAGCATGCCCAGAAGCAAAGGTTTTGTTCCTTGTTTGATTATGTTTTGCAGTTATGAATTTATTCATTCTTTCAGCAGAACAAATCTTGTTTTAATAAAATAAAGACTGCATTTGTGGGTCTGTGCTTTCTTTATTCTTGAGGTGGGATTTAACTTGATTAATCAACTTAATTAGCTATCATTTTGGAAAGAACATCATTGTGGAAAGAACACAGAATGCTGTGGCATAAGTTGCTACTTTGAAGAAGGCCCATCATGGTTTAAACAGCTGTTCACAGTTGTATGATATCTTCACCCAATGAAGTCTTCTGTTGACTTCAGTGAAGCTAAGATTCATCCCATCCTGCGGCAACTGAAGCAATGACATCTTAGGATGGCATTGAAAAAGCGTTGGATGTATTTTAGATGTCTGGTTGCATTTTGGCAGCAGGAAACCAAGAAGCACCAATCACATGGCAAGTTCTCTGCAGAACTTACAAACAGTTTTTTTCAGAATGTGACTTAATAAATGAGGGCAGGGGCTGGAAGTGTAATGTTAGGTAGCTTTCTACTTTATGCAAAATGAATTGGCTTCTCTAATCATAGACCAAAAAAATTCTTGTTATGATCTTAACAATGCATGCAGAAGTCTTCAAAGCTGTGTGCAAAAATACTTCTGTGAGATTTTTGTAGTAGTCTGTTTATCAGAAAACCCTGAACAGTGGAGTACCCTGTGCAGAATACCTTGTTCTTTAAAATCAGTAGTCATTTGCTGTTTGTAACAGTACCAGTAAAAACCAGCATGGGCTTTTGCAGGAGCGATGCACACAGATGTGTCAGTTTGGACCAACGAATGACTGAAAGGCATAGCCATATGTGGCTACCAGCAGATTTCTTTATACACTGAAAGGAGGTGTTAAAGTTCTGATCTAATGATGAATAATCAATCAGTTGCACAAATGATGATGGAAACACTTGTGCTTTTTGATTTAATGGCGTTAGACTCAATCTTCATACAATTAAAAAGAGACATACTGATTTCTTTTTTTTTGGTAACAGATATTTTATGGATTTCCAAAGGTGTCCAATACTTTAATTTTTTCAGTCTGTTCTAGCAAATTGTAATTTCCTGAGTTTTTGCCAACACACGGTATTTCTGATTGAATCAGGGATCAGGATAATGTTGGAGTCAAAGTCAGCATATTTTCACCTACCACAATTAGTTAATGTTCATACAGCAGTTTTTGTGGGTGTAAAGGACTCTTAAGTGTTCAATATTACCAAGAATTATCTTTTAGTCTTCTTATTTTAGATGTTAGTGTTCAATGGTTTTTGTGAAATGCATTGGTAAGCATGATATTTTTTTCTTTCTAGAGCTTGAAGGAGAACACACTAATGAAACTTTACATATTTTTATTTCCAACTTTATAAAGACTGTTAACTTTTTCCTATGCTTAGCAATTTTCTTTCTCCCTCACACTTCTCCATTTTAAAATAACTGCATTGCAGATGAATTCTTCTCCATCTTCATTTTCTCAGAGTAGGGTGTCATGACTGTCATTTGGTTGTATAATGAATATAGTTTTATGTAATTATGTAGTTATTGTCTATGCCTTTATAGACATCTCTGCCTTTTCACAGCAGCTGTAAAGGGGGAGCCAAGCATCCACACCTGTCAGTCTCTAGTCCTTGGGTCTTGCTTTATTGCCTACCACATACTTTTCAAGCTCCCTAGTGCAGCAGCCAGTGGGTCAACTCTTCTAATTTTCTTTATTTCCTTTAACTCTTCCAATTATGTTGAAAAACTAATTTTTTAAATTGCAGGAAAAAATGGGTTGAAAGTCCATTTTCAACCAATTTTTCCCCTAGGAGAGTCACAGTCTAGTGCATGTGTGGGAAAGCAACAAAAATCTGACAGTTGTATTTTGGCAAGCCTTGGTTTCCCACCGTCTCCTCTAAACTCAGAGAACCACAGTAAGGGCAGGCATCCCTGGACACTGTCTCATCGAAACCCCTGCTCAGAGCCTGGAGTAGGCTGTTCAGGGCCACATCCCATGAAATTTTGGGTATCTCTGCTCTCTGGGCAACCTGTGTCGGTGACTTACCACTCTTGCAGTTTTTATTTCTATGTTTAGATGAAGTTTTCTGTATTTCACTTTGTACTCAGTACTTCTTGTCCTTTCACCGTGCAGTGCCGAGATGAGTCTGTTTGCCCGCTGGCGGCTGGACCACTGCGCATGCTGTACATCCCCCGGTGAGCTGGCATGGTCTGCTGGGAAGAGCTGGCACTGAAATCCTCACCCAGCCGTGCCAGGGGAGGTTCTCAAGTGGGGAGATCAGCCCATCAAGGCGAAGGTGGCTGTGACAAACAGCTGTGCCAATGAGGACCAGTGCAGGCTTTGGTTTTCTTGTGGTCTACCTGGCTTCTGTGGCAAAATGAGTCCTCAACTTCCTAAGGCTTAACCCTCCATTCTTTTTATCCTACGAGAGTTAAGGGCTTTTTTTTTCCCAATGGAAGATTTTTCCTTAGTTCTTTCTTGAGTATTTCAAGTTATAGGGGTTTGCTGACTGCAAATCTGAAACTTTATAGTTGTTTGCTGCAATTGTAAATTTGTTACATGTCTATACAGTCCTTGCTTATGTTCTTTTCATGTGTTTTTTTTCTTCTTTGCTTTTAGCTCTGTTTGTTGTTTCTTGAGATCTTTTTATTGGTTTCTTTTGCTTTGTGTCCAGTATTTTGTTCTAATTGGCTTAGCATTAATTTGATTTAATATTTTACAAATGTAGTATTCATGGTAACTTGCCGTGGCTTTTTTCTTCTGGGCTTGTCTGGGCTGTGAGGTTTTTATTGTTGCTTTTGTTATCAGGTGTTGGAATGAACTGCCCAGGGAAGTGGTGGAGTCACCATCCCTGGAAGTACTTAAAAGAGGAGTAGATGAGGTGCTTAGAGACATGGTTTAATACTGGACAGGTTATGTTTGGACTTAATGATCTTAAAGGTCTTTTCCAACCAAATGATTCTATGATTCTCTCTGAATGAATCCGAGCTCCATTGTCACCAGTTTGTATGAGCCTTACTAAATTCTTGAATTACATCTGAAGAGGGGGGAAAGACTGAGCTTGCAAATCACCCAGACTCTTCTGGAAATTTTATGTAAAGTATTTAAGTTGTAGTGGGTTGTTTGGGGTGTTTTGTTTTTTTGGTTTTGTTTTGAGGTTTTTATTTGTTTGTTTATTTTGGTTGATTGGTTTTGGTGGTTTTTTTTGTTTTAACTTTTCTTGTCCAGCACTGTTTTAAAGAGCTACATTGTGCTTTTATTAGTGTCTTGACAGTCAAAATGCTCAAGCTGTAAGTGGATTTGAAAGGACTGAGTGGTGAAATTCAAGCACAAGTTGACTCTTGTTTTTAGTTTTCATTTTCATGTTTCTAACACTTAGAAGTAACGAGAGCTATCACTTATATCCCAGTCCCAGGTTTGTACTTTCAAGGAAGGAAAATTTTATTTCTAAATTATGAACTCTGATGGTATTCCTATGCTAAGGGTGGATGCTTGTGTCGGGAAAGGTTGTGGTGGTTTTTATTTTTATTTAAAATAAATGTTTAAACTTAGTGCGCTTGATGTAAGTGAAGGTCATGTAGCATCTCTGAAGTCTAGAGATCATTTTGTAAGCAGTGTATGGAAGGATACCTGCTCTTTTTCAGCCTTAACGCACAGAATATTTCTCTTGTGATTGCAATATACATGTGTCTACTACACTGAAAATTAACAAAGAAGTATTAAGTAAAGGAGCAGGAAACAATGGTTTTGATTTTTAAAAAATGTTGCATATAGCATAAAAGGTCTTTATGGCATTCACTGTGTGATATCAAGGTTTTATCCATCCATGTTTGTGCATGCACTGGGTTTATTTGTCAGCTAGAAAGTGTTTCACTGAAAGATGGGTCTGAAACAAGTTATTATGTTGAAGTAACAGATTTTGGAAAACTTGGATGTGAATCATAATTTTGCAGTTTGAATAGATAAATTTAGTAAATACAAAATAAAATTTAGAATTGCTATATCTGCTCTACTCGAGGGCAATAGGGCATCAATCCAGTAAATTAGAGCTCAAATCATCTAAGAGAAAATCAGCAAGCTTCCGTTAGTTCAAGAGGACCTATTTCTGAGCTTCAGCTGAAATCCTTATGGTTTTGTGCTATTTCAGAGCCAGAATGCTGCAGGTATAGCAGAATATTCATCTGCATGGTTGGGCTGAAATCAGCTGATGTCAATGCAAAAACCTCCAGTGACAGAGATGAGCCTGGATCAGGCCCTAAACAGGATGTGATGTGCTGTGCTATGGGGTGTTCATTCCAGTAGTCACACTTCGAGAATATTTGTGCCATTCATTCTACTTAAATTTATGAATTATTTTGCTATACAGTTGTCAATAGTGAAAAGGATTTACAACTACAGGAAACAATAATTTTCATGTGATTTTACCTGCTTTGTATCAAATCACTCAAGCAGCTTAGTTGTATTAGAGTTTCTTACCTGCTGCTTCCAATTCAAGATCTATTTGGCTTGATTTTCTTCAATGGCTTACATGCTGGATAACATAAAAGCAAAGACCGCTTCCTATCACTCTGCCTCAAGCCAAAATTCTTCCTGTGTTCTTAACTGGTGTTTTGATAGCATGTATCACAACACAGGCGGCTGCACAGCTAGGCTGCTAGTGCATGCTCCTCTCCCAGCTGCGCAGCTGCCTCAGGCAAGCTAACTATAGCTTTGTTTTTGTCAGTGTTATGTCAAAGCCATCTATTTATAAACCAAATCAGAAAATGCCTTGGAACTGTAATTTTTCTTTCAGGCATCACTTTCAGCTAGCCAGAAGCTCAGTATTCCATATTCATAGATTTTGTTATAAAATTTAACTTGCCTGAAGGAGAAAAGTAATATATCAAACAAAAGGAAAAGAACTCTGTAAAATTATTAAAATTTTGAAATATAGATATCAGTCATAAAACATTTTAAAATATTTTATACCTTTACCTGCAAGATGAAATGTGAAGGATGTGGGGGTGCACTAACCAAATAAAGAAAACACGTATTTATTTTTTAGATTTTCCAGAATCTACAATTAGTAGTTATCCTTACAATTTTTTATTAATAATAAACTGGTATTTTGCTTGTTTTAAAGGTTGGAAAAGTGAGGTAAGATGCTTAAGAGAAACATTCTAAACTTGTCCACTAGTTTTGACCTTATTCAATTTTAAACCTAGATGCACACTGACTAACTTCTAAATGTTTGAATGGCCTGGATGTTGGTTCGAGTCTTTACTAAATATTTATGAGGATCAGGCCCTAGGTAACCTGAAACAAATATCAATAAAAATGGCATTCAACATAAATGGAGATCCTTGATAATGTGATGATAATCAATCTTCCAGAATTCACTAAAGAAACACAAACCCTCCTATTCTTTCTGATTTTCAGATCACTATATTATATTGCAGAGGCCCAACTTTTCTACTGACTTTGTTGGGGCCTGGGCGAGTTGGTGGAGTTTAGATCTTGATCATATGGGCCAAACCACATTAAATTTCTGTGGAGCAATATTTTACTCTGTAAGTAGCCAGCCTTCTCTCAGTGGAGCCATCGTCTAAACATGAGAGCAGAGAGCTCAAGGAAAAATAGCCTATAATTTTCCATAGGTAGGTGATGTTAGCAGTCTACACAAATTACTTTGGAAGTGTTTATTAACTAATAGACCTCTCTCACGGATTAATCTCCAATAACTAAGCACTTCCTTTAAATATAAACAGCTCTGTGCCACTTTTAGAACACTCAGATTACTTTGTTAAATTATTAACCAGTTTTTATCATCAGTAGGAGAGTTTTTATAGAAATGAGAACAGGATCTTACTCACTGGTTATTTTTAAAATGTGCTAGTGTGAAGGCTTGTACTTGTGACAAGGTCCATGAAGCATAACAGAGTTGTTGTATGGATTTTAAAGGAATTACAGAATTTAGAGATAGGAAAAAAAAATCTTTTTAGGTGTAAAGCTCCATCCAGGTTTGGGCCTTACAGTGGATTTTATGTTCTGCTTCTAATATCAGTGGATGCTGTTCAGCAGCTCTTGGTAAGTTTTTATCATATGTCAGGATCCAGCTACTATACTATGAATATTGAAGCAAGAGGAAAGCTGGTATTTAAGGCTTAATTTACTGGCAAGCATTTTCTGCCTTGACTTGAGACATGGGATGGTAGTAGGCTACCATGTCGTCTTCTCTCTTCTCCTGCTTCTTCTACTATTTGCACTAGGGGCTGCAGGTCCTATTTTGCTTGAAGGCCTGACAGAAGGAAAGTCCACGTGTAGGGGTATAGCTGGTGGATTGGTCTGGATTAAATATTTGGAAGTCCATACTCCCAAGCTCTCCATGATTTGCCTGCAGGATACCAATGTACCTGCAACCTAGCAATTCCAAATTCTAGGCAAGTGGAATGGGGTCAGGCATGGAGAAGTCTCTCTAATGATGCCTGCCAACTTCAGAGCAGCTCAGCTTCTGGAGAGGAGAGATGCAGGCTTTTCCAGAGCTGGAGCTCTCTCCTCCTTGGTAGGCAACTGAAAACAAAACAATTTCTTTTGCTTCAGGCTGCAATGAAGCATAATGCAAGAATACATCAAAATCCACCAGAAAATTGAATTACCTTTCTGCAGAGTAAAACTTCTTTGTTGTTGTAACTGAAAATACTTTGGTGAAGGATGGTGTAACAAATGAGAGTTGATAGAGGACAGGTGTCTTCCTCCTAGGCCCTACAGCATCACTTTATCCAAATAAATTTCCAAGTCTCTGTTTTAAATCTCACACTCCTGCTCCCATTTTCCTATTCAGTCAGTTAATCACGTAAGTATTTGCTGAGCAAGTATGGATGTCATGAAGGTGATTTGTGAAATCTCTGAGAACTTGCATTATGTGGCCATTTTTTCCTACAAGTGTCAGTGTGCTCAAAGTTAAAATTTAAGATTCAGTAACATCACTGTCTGCATCTTGTTATGCTGTGGTGCATTTCTACTTCTCCTTTTTGCACTATGCAAAACCAGATTTTATTTACCATGGAAAAATACTGATTTCAGAGTTGTATATGGATATATGCTTTGTGCAGTTTATATAGCAAAATGCTCTTTGACATTGGCAAGGCATATTCAGCAGATGGCTGGGGAGAGTCTAATCCTCTCCCTCCTGGCACTAATTACTATGTGCCTTGAGCAAAGAGCCTTCTAGATATTCAGCCGCCTTTCACATTGAGGCAGAAATATCTGCTGGGGAAGGTAATGGAAAGATCCCCATGCAAATTCCTTAGGACAACTTTACTGTAACAATGGGAAAAAAAAATTAAATCTCTACTATGTCCAAACATCAATTGGAAAAGTGAGGGACTTGCTGTCACCCTAATTCAGATCCCACCAGGGAATTGTGCTGGGTGGAGGTAAGGTTTGGCAGGATAAATGGGAAGAGATTATGACTGCTTCCATCAAAACAGAATCAATTTTCAAGGGAGGCAGCAAAGGATTTCTCTGTGCCTCCTCTTGACATAGCCATCTGAGATCTGTGAAAGATGTGGTGTAAGGGTCGTTGGATGAATATTTGGCACTTCTTGTCTGTTATTTGCAGTTCCGTTGAAGTGAAAATGTAGCATCACAACAGAGGAGCCAGAAAGAGGCCAGGAAAAAAGCCGCTTGCCTGACACAGGGAAGATTGCTCAATAAAACCGGAGACACTCCACTATGAAAGCAGCCCCAGGAGCTCCCATACTTCCAAAGCTATTCAAAGAGGGGAGGCACCCCTAATGCTGACCCAAAGTCTTCATTTGCAGGTCCCTCAATTCCAGCAGCAATATGATGGGAAGCCAGAGGATGGGAAAGACAAAAGGATACAGTGCCACCTGCAGAGACCTGGCTGCCCTTACCAATTGCTATGGCCACCAAGTCCTTCTCTGCCTCTGCCCGGCCACTCAGCAGGGCAGCGAGTGTGAAAGGTGACCTGGCTTCAGCAGCAAGTCTGCTGTGGGGACTGTTGATGTCTGATCTGTCTGGCAGCAGGGAGCCAGGGAATTCAGAGAGATGTTGAGCAACACCTTCACCCAGTAGTGAGGTTTCCTCCAAAGACGTTGAAGATGGCAGTGGGGATGGAGAAAGATCTCAGTGCCTGACCCACATACCTACCTGTGAATCTGTGGTGGGAAGCCTTCTGGGCTATTGGGAGGGAGCCAGTCACCTGGGGGCCTCATGAAACAAGCACCCCTCATCTCTGCCCAAGCCTGTCCCCAGGAGGTGGATGCCACATGGTGACCCAGCCTCTGAAGAAACAGTGGTCATCTGCTCTTCCAGTCTCCTCTGGCAGTCAATCAACTGGGAGGATCTCCCAGATAAGCAGTACTGACACATACTGGCTGATACGGTGACATCAGTCAAAAAAAAATCCCAAAGGGAAGATTATTATTTACCTAATATCTGTGCTTTTTAGAAGTTAAAGTTGTTACCACCTACTATTTGCCATCTTAATACTCTAACACACCAACTGCTACAGTTTTTGTGCTGTCTCTTTTCACTTGCCACTAAAAAGTTCCACTTCTGCTCAGGGTGGTACTGGTGGAGAAGCTTTCAGGGTCCATCAGTCCTGGCCTGCATTTCTGCTGCTGAAGGCCCTGTGAAGTCCAGCACCAGAATTGCTGTGGGAGCAGCTGAGAGGCAAACAGGGCAGTCCAAGCTGCGGTAGCAAGCTGGGAAATATGCTATCTGCACACTCAGAGAGAGTTCCCCTGCTGTGTGAGCATCTTATTTCCTCAGTGACCTAGTTTTATGAATAAAAAAAGTCTTCCCTCTTCATAACTACAGCAACAGAATTTTAGTAATGTTTGGCACTATACAGAAAAGGTTACTGTGTCTTAATTTTACTAGGCTGCTTTATAACCTATAAGATCTTTATATGGAAGTTGGGAGATAGCTTGTGATCAGCTGTCAGTCCTATGTGCATGCTTCTTCTAGAAATGAGTCTGTAGGGATGACTCAGGCTTGGCAGCCCAACAAAAGATGTTCCCTCTGTAAAACAAATAGTTACATCTGAGAATGTAAGACTGTTTCTTCACTGCTCTCTTGCAGAGAGGGGGTAAAGATTGCTAGGATGATCATGAATATTTAAAATATGAGCTCTGCAGTTCAACTGCATGACAGCTTGTATAAGTCAAATAACTTTTTATACCCTGACTGATAAGCACATTAGTGCTTCCAGTACAGATTCTAGTTTTGGCTCTGCAACTCATTGCCTTTACACATATGACTGGGACCAAAATGTATTCCAGGAAACCAGCATTTAAATGTCACTTTAAACCTATTAATGTACTTACCTAAGCCTAGAGTGAAGGCTGTTACCATATGCCCACATCTGTAAGGGCTGCTCTGGCACTAGGAATTAATAAATACAAAGCATCTTTCCCTGCAGCCCACCAGCAAAGAGGAAGGCACCACATGAGCTCTGCCTAACAATTTGACACTCTAAAAGGAACCCTTAAAAAAGTAATGAAGGCAGATTGAGGGTTGTTGTGATGCTGAAGACAGGACCACAGAGAACCCAAGATCATGTGAAAAGTCTGAAAGTCCTAGTCAGTATCCACACTCGGAAACCAGGGAGAAGTTTCAAGCGTGGTACCTCCTGGGTGGTGACCGGTGCTATTTTATGCTGGTGCAAGTACTACACTGCAGTGTAAAGTGGGAAAGTCAAGTTTAAAACAATTGAGGTCAAGAGAATAGGGTGATTCTTTAACTATCATAAAAGAGGCTGACATTTTGAACTGTACTGTTGAGCAGACAACCTTCCTGAAACAGAAATAGAATTGCATAGATATAAAAACGCAAAATAATGCACAAGAGATTATAGAGCTCTGATTGTGTTGCTTTCATTCTAAGTGTGATTTTTTATTTTTACTAGTGATGGTCCATATTCATTCAGCTATTGTTATTTCCCCCATAAAGACTGCAGGTGGTATAATGGCTTGAAATGTTGCTGCATTGCTTAACAAGTTGCCAAATCAATGGACGCTTGTGGCTGTTTAGAAGCAGTTTTCTCTTTTACAAGAAAAGTCAATATATCTATAGGCAGAATGAGGCAAAAGAAACATTTTGTGCTTAGCAGGATTTCTTTGGTAAATGGAAATTTCATTGATTGTGCAACTGTGTTGGAGAGAAACATAAATTTTGGGATGGGGCTAAAATAACGTAAAAAAATATAGGCAGGAAAACATTGTGCAGTGGGAAGGGCCTTGAACTGCCTTTGGCCTGCTGAGGTCGTACTGTCCATTGTACTGTGCAGTTAATTTCTTTTGTACCTTTGGGTGTGTTCCCCTGCTGTTTAACGTTTCGGTCCAGCAAGCTCTACCAGCAGAAGTGCATTTATTTAAGAAACTGTTTTGTGCTCCAAGCTCCACATGCAGTATCAACACACAAGAACAGTAATAAAAATTAAGAATAATTCAAGTTTCTGTGACTAAATTCTTTATTTTCCAGCCCCATGATCCAACTTTTGTGTATGCATTTGTTACAGGAAGAAGATTTGGTTTGAAACCCAGGGGTGAGATTTCTTTTGAACAAGTGCCCGAGCAGTGCTTTGATTATCAGTAAACCAGTCTCTTTCAGCTACAATTAGAAGCAGCTCCTTTTCTGGAGTTGCTTGCAATAAGCAATATTTTCTACTGCAAGTTAATGCATTCCTATGATTTTCTTAATACTTACGTGACATTCTCTAATTGTGATAGTGTAGTTGGTGCAACTAAGCCTTAACTGGAGGTGTGAACTGCTTGTGGTGATGTTTGACTTCAAGCAGTAGCTGGCACATGTATGCGTACAGACAACTTTGCCATGTCACTTCAGCTCATCTGCAGCAAGAAATGGTCTAGCATTGATCTGCCTTTGGTTTCTCACAGCAACACTCTTGAGAAAGGAAGTGACCTCCTCCTTTATTTATGGGGCTTCTGGTGCCCAGATATAAAAAGCAGGATAAAGAGGATGAGAAACTGAAAGATGGATAAAGTTGGAGCATTTCTTAGCCAAAAGATATAGATGGAATTTAAGAGAGAAAAGCAAATTAGTTAATTCCCTGTAAGAAGCAGGTTTGTAAGTAATAATAGAAAAACTTATCTTTGAAGAATTAGTTTTTGAATAATAAACATGTTCTTGGTGGGGGAGATAGTATAGGAAATCTGGTGCTTTTTCAATCATGTATGCTACAAAGATACTTCATGCAGAATAAAATAATGCTGTTTTAATTTCCAAGGAATGTTAAATTTCCATAGTAACAACAAATAATAATAATGTGTGTTTAAACTTATAGTTAACTAGTGGGATAAGCAACTCCAGAAAATCACAGGGAACATATGCATACAGAGAAATAATAAGATCTTTGAAGGGTGACTAAGTGTGTGTTCATGTGGGTGAGAGGAAGAATGGAAGCAGCGGGGTAAAGGGCATAATTTCACATCTCCCAAGTATAGGTTCTTGACTTGACAATTCACATGGACTGAGGGGTGCATTGAAAGAGTGCCTTTGTACCTTTTATTTGCCTTTGTACCAAGCTGACAAAGCAGAAGACATAATCCCCTAGAGTATCTGCTGCATTATGGCACTGGCAGTTTGAGTCTAGTAAACTAGTAAAATATTATTGCGCTGTGATTCTTTCTGTGCTTTGGGAGACTGAAAATCTACTGGAGCTTCCTTACTAAGCAAGAATCTACTCAAGGAATTAACAGCAGAAACTGTCCAAAATAATGACTGAGATCTCTGCATAACTTTGATGCAATGTTACAAAACAACAACGTTGACATTAGCAGATGCTGCCTTTGGCAGATGGGTCATGAGAAACACCAAGTCTGTGACTGACCTTCTTAAAATTTGGGTATCCATAGGTCCAGACCGATTGGTGGGGAGAAGCTGAAAGAGGACTTTCTTTGATTGTAAATCAAACTTGTAAGGCTATCAGTTTAGAAGGTCTTTGGTTGGTGGTGGTGGTCGGGGAGTGATAACACACCAATCTGTGATCCGCATCCAACAATGGAAGTTATTTATGTGATAAAAAAATACATTTTTAGTAACTCAGATGTGTTGGAGTCACCCTAAGACTTTAGGGCAACATTTTGTTAATACTTTGCACTGATTTTTCTTAAAAGTTCAGACCATCTCTCTAGAGAAATGACAGTTAAATGTTTTAGGCTCTCTAGAGAAATCAGTGCCGTATCTTAGATACATCCTCAAGCAAGAATCTTTCAGGATAGTGTGTTTCATGTCTGATTCATCCCTATGCCTAATTAGGGAAGAAGCAGGGAAACTGGTCCCAGTTTGTCTATGGAGAAAAGGCAGAACACCTAATTGGATATAGCACTTTCTATTTCTTTTTTTGTCCCCTATTTCATAGAGCTGCATTTTGTGGAAACCCCAGGATTTTCCCCATCTGACTAACAGTACTGCCTTTCAACATTTTACCTATGTTTTATAGCACTGGAGGACAGCAGTGAGGGCAGCAGCATCAGCACAGGTCTCTGCTGAATGCAAGACTCTGTAGAAGTCTCTTACCTGAGCAGCAGCCTCAGCGCCTGCTAATTATTGGAGGAAAATATTTTTATTTTTTATTTTTGGGTGAACGTAAGAAAAGCAACTGTAACACCTTTAAATGTGGCAAGTCCATGCCTGGCAAACCAGCTTCCAAGCAGTAGTTGCTGTAGCTAGTAAGTTCCTTCTCTCCAGGTTTAGTAGCTCAAGTGTGCGTTGTACTGGCACGGCCATATTCCTTCCGCTTCTCAAGCTAATGCAGTCCTTGCTACTCTGGGTGTCTCTGCGCCGAAGATAACATCCTTAATGTTTTCCACTACAGGCTCATGAAAGTTTCACCCATCACTTGGGTTTAGATGCTGTAAGCATCAAGAGTCTGGTAATTTCTACCAGCAGGGGGAAGGAGCTATTAATGCTGGTGCTGGCACAAGAACAAATGGGTTTCTGTTAGGCATGAATAAATTTAAGCTAGGAAGTAGGAGGATTTACTTTGTGATTTTAACAATGAGCTTCTGGAACAGCCTTCCAGTGGTAGTAGAAGGGCAAAAACCCCAATTACTTTTAAATGCAATGTATGAAAGGAACTGTGCGATGGAATAGCCAGTGGTAGCTCGGGGCTAGACTTGGTAACTTGAGACATCCCTTGCAGCCCTTCTCTCCCCTGTGGATGTGCAAGTGGGTCAGTGAAAGAGTGATGATATCTTCCCTCCCCTTTGCAGAGTCACGCTGGAATAGCTGCAATCTGGCTTTTATAGAACCTACCACTTGGAAGTATTTGATCAGCTGTAGCAAGTCTTTGGGATGCGAACGTGTATTTAGTTTGAAGGAAATATAAATCAAAGTACATATTTAAGTAAGACTTTCCCTGCCACCCCATCTTACTTTCTTCACACTGTTTTTACATTTTAACTCAAGAGTGAAGCGAGCTAGCAAGGACCAGGCTGATGTCACAGCCACAGTTAGAAGTGCTTGCTTATTAGAAAATGAGTAGTATTCTTTTTCTGCTGGTGGCAAATGTTTTACTTGCTAAGTATATCTGTATCAGAACAGCTGACAAATGTGTTCTAAATAGCATCACTGACCAGTATATTTTTGCTGCTTCTCTGTCTCTTATTAATAAATTAGACAGTATGGTGTATAATTGGAGCCTTTACTATCATAATATTTCCATTGATGGCAAAAATACCTCACTTCAGTATCTTGTATACAATGACTTACTTGCAGTTGTTTAAAAGTTGATGAGAAATCACACTAAGCAACTTGTAAAATACTTTGTCTCTGAATGCTTAGTTAATTACACAAGAGTACACAGTGAGTTAATTCTGAAATTACACTCTGGTGTGGTTTATTCAAAGTGATTTTTTCCTGCAATCTAAAGTAGATTACTGATGCTAAGTTTCACCTCGATACAAATTGATCCACAATTAATAAAACCTCTGACTCATTTGCTGTGTTCACTTCCCTTCCTTGCTGAATGTTGGTAAGATACATTCTTTTTACAATTTTATCTTCTTTACTTGACTTTACTATTAACATTTCACGATGTTGAGGTGAGCAAGCTAGCAAGTATATCCTAATTACTGTGTACATTCTACCTTGTAGTGCTGGAAAACACCGTACTCACAAAAGAGTTAATTTGTGTAGCACTACTGGTAAGAGGAGTAACTAACTATGACAGGCATGCACAGCTCAGTAAATGAATGACAGTTCTGATGGAAAAGCAGCATTTTTACTGTATTCTATTTTAAAACATTACTGTGTTTAAAATAGTGTTGAGCCCAATATTTTACATTGTTGAACTATGGATTAAATAGCAGGAGAAAGCTCTTCCTCTGAAGAGTATGAGGTTGAAATAAAGAAGATGAGGAAGTGAAGAGCAATGAAGAATCTAGAATCACAGCTCAGTTTCCTGAATCAGTCTTACATGTTTGTTGTATTACTGTGACTTTTTTTAATTCCAAGCTGCTAAAAGGTATTTAAAGAAGCTAAAAGAAACAGAATAAATGAAAAGTACTTATTTTTCTGACCAAATGCTGGGTTGCTACTGGGCTGTTAGGTGGTGGGATGTGTAGCAAGAGATGGTCACATTATAAAAAAAAAAAAGAGCTGTTGGTATAGAAATACTCTTTCACACTAACTACTGAGGAGCTATTTGAGAACAGCTGAACATGGAGAATCAGTAAGTATTCAAACGTGTGATTTACAAGAAAAGTATACTAATGCAATGTATTGTTCATTGCAATTCCCAGGTTTCTTCTAAGTATAAATTACTCATACTTACACAGCATATGATATAAAGTAAGGAAACAAGAGTTACATGAAGTTTCAGTACAGCTTTGTCTTAGCTGTTAACTCCCTGTTGAGAAACAGAGAAAAGCTACCACCTTCTTTGCATGCAAATTACAGGTCATGTGGATTAGTTTTGTGCTAATTAATGAGGTTCTACTGTTGTTCCGTGTCCCCTGTGTAATTGCCCCTTTTTAGACCTGCAGTGTTCTTGGTACCCTTCCTAGAGCCCTTATACTTCTTCTGTTATTTACAGCACTGCTTGACTTATTTGCTATTGCAAATCAAAATGAATTTTTTCTAATGGGTCTGTCATTTTGTTCTGTGACTGCTCAGCATGGAGCACAGTGGGACCTTCGCCTACAGCTAAGCCTGCTAGTAATTTGAATAAATCATAAACATACTTAGACAGCAGCACTCATCTGAGAGCGGAGTTCAGCATTTCTGCTGCCTGTTCCCTATGGTGTTATATCCTCCATCACCCAAGGCCAGTCTCGAGCTGCCCAATTGGTATCACTCGTTATTACCAAAGTAACCACACTAGTCTTCCTATGCTTAACCTCCTGTTAAACCGAATATTTATTATTGTGGTTTCCTCTTCTGTAATGATCATCACTACTGTAAACTTGACAGCCAGTGTTCTTACAGCATCCTTGCAAAGGCTTTTTGGTAAAGTAGTGATCCACGTTTGTATCTCCTGAACTTCTTGTCTTCATATTCCATCTGGAACAGAAATATCCCTCTTTCTATTAAAATGGTAAACAGTTTGTCTCTGTGAGGAATACTCAGGAACATGTCACCTGCTCACGTGTTACAGGACCTAACTGGATTCTTAGGTAAGAGATGACTGTTGAAATCCAGAAATTGTCTTTATTTCCTAGTAAGACACAGTCTTACTGTGCTCACTCAGCAAGATCAATATTATTTGTGCCTTGGTAGGTAGCAAGTTCTTTAAAAACTTATTCTACAAATTTTCCAAGTCAAGTGATACACTGACTTTTTTTCGGTGATATCAGAAAAGGCATTTGATCGTGTTGGAAAGTTGTATATTTACCACTAGGTTAACAGAATCTGGATGAATATTTCCACACTGGCTGTCGATATGAACAGCCAAGACTAGTCTCAGCGGTTTTGCATCTGAAGCCTTTTTGATTTGAATCGTAGCTTTACAAAATTTTCTCCTATGTATTCACTGACCCCATCCCGATAAAGGGGGAAGGAATTTAAAAGATTTGGGCAATCATCTGGATATGAGATGTAAAGTTTATTTATCACCCAGATCAAAAGTATGTATATACCCTACATAGTATATCGTTGCTCCCTAGTGCTTGAAGCGCTGGCTCTTGGTGACTTCCTGTGTGCCTGACTCAGATGTTTCAATTTCTTTAATTTGGTACAGATGCTGCTACAATAATCCACGCTTCTGGTATTTTGTTTTCTGACATCTGCAGTGCAATCTATCTGGGATTACTACACAGTGTCTTTCAAAGATGAAAGCAGGTTTAAAAAAACAGCAGCTGCCATTCCTAGTGGGGTATTTAATCTTGAGCTGATGATGCTCTGTGAACTGTACGTGACTACCTGGTTTGTAGCAGGTTTATGGAACACAGCTTGAGCTACATGTCCAGGGGACATGGGGAGACCAGGCATGTTTGCTTCAGATGGTTATTCAGGTGATTATTTCTGCTGCAGACTTGTACATCAGCTAGAATAACTGTTGAAAATCTTTGCCCCAGACATTTGTAGAAAGAGGCAATCATTATTTCCCCCCCCTCAAAATCTGGACAGCAAAGCTAAGAACTGATAGTTTCATACAGCAGGTGTTTGTAGCATTCTTTGTTGCTGGACTTGTTGGATTTTTGTTGTATGGTAAAAGTTGGTTTCTGGATTTAATTTTTTAATTGTGTGGTCATTCTACTCTTTTGTTCTTTGCTCCTAAATTTTTTAAATTGTATTTATTCACTTTAGATCTAGATGCACTGACGTAACTGGTCCTTTGGTCTGTTTATACGTTTACGGAGAGAAACAGGAGCTGCTGTTGGATAAAATGTTCTAGTGATACCTAATGATGAGGAACAGCTGGGCTAGGTGGGCTGCATGGAAAGTATCTGGGAATGCAAGCATGAAGGAAGATCATCTTATATAGAAAACTGGCACAGCCTTCTCCCTAGACCCAGACAACAGAAAAATCCTAAGGCATGTTTTCTGTTATTTTTCACACCTGGTCACCCCATGGGTCTGTGTCTTCTATGTGCTTATCTGCTGTTATACACTTAGATTTTGAGCTTCCACAAGTAGCACCTATTTGACCAGCATGAGAATTCAGAATTATTTTTTAAAAAAACTAATACTACCATTGCTATGAAGTAGCCTGCATGGTAACGATTTGTAAAACTCCTTATACTTTCTAAATTAACAATGATAATGAATTCAGGCTGAAATCTAAAGAAAATTATGTGAAGCAGAGAAAATTCCTCTTTCTGGAAATCCATGTGGTACCCAGACACAGATTTGAAGGAATAAGCTGACAAGAAGCAGTAGCCAGACAAAAAGGAGAAACAGCAGTGAGACCTGCACCAAAATGAAACATATCTATTCTTGGGTATTAGACATCTGCTGGGCAAAATGTGCACTAACAGCTCAATATCTAACTTGTCTCTGAACTCAGCTTCCAGGTTTTTCTGACTCCTGAAGACATGGAATGAATACAAAGCAGCAGGTTAATCTTCTCACATCTCTTTGAAGTTATTTTTATCTTTGCAAATATTCTTCGTATCTGTGGTTCACCCCACCTGACTGAAGTACAAGAGAGACAACTCGCTGTGCAGAATGGACAAACATTTCTGTTTGTAATCCAGACTGTCTGAACACAACACACCAGAGCGGATTTACACCCAGCCATAGTCCCATCGTGCACTTTCCTGCAGTGCTCCTTTTTGGTTATTGTCAACACATCTATTTTCTTTCCCAATATACGTGCACTCCTCTGGTAACATTTGGTTCTCACCTCCACGACTGCTTCACTGCAGGTTGGCTGGAGTCAGTGAAAATAACGGGTCCAAGGGCCTAAAGAAAAGAACAACAGCAGAGATACAACAAATGCCTTGACTGGAGGAGCCTGAAACTCCACGCACCACTTGGAGCAACAGCAGAGGCAGGCTCATGGCGGATTCACCCGTGACACCAGGGGGACGCGGCGTGGCGTGGCGTGTCCCTCCCCGGTGCAGACCCGAGGGGTGCGTGTGTACGGGAGGGGTCGCCGGTGTCTTGTCTCTGTCCCCTCCCCGTCGGCC
>NW_010201043.1:415-3687 GCF_000695765.1 Mesitornis unicolor | reverse complement strand
GGTGGCACTCACCTCTCCCCGGTGTCTCCAGGCTGTGGTTCGTGCGTGGGTTTGACTCTGGATCTGGAGAGCTCCGCGGTGTTTTGGGCAGGTGCCGTGGCCGGTTCTGTCGGGAAATGCTTTAGGGATCTGGTGAGGAGGAGTGAAACGATGCCCTGGGATGGGTACGGATCCCTGCGCTGCTCCCTGCTTGTAACTGGCGTTACAGTGGGCAGCGTGGGCATCGCGTATCTCCCGTGGCAGGGAATGGGCATGGGCCTGGCTGCTCTGCACCTCGACACGGTCCCCAGAGCCAGGGCCACTGCGTAGATGCTCACACGGAGCTGCAGCATTGTCCCCAGGGCAGGTGGTGGCTGTGCCGGGCTCTGCTGTAGCCAGTGCCTGCTCCTGGGGGTCCAGGGAGCATCGCTTTTGAGGCTGAGCAAAACAGCCAGCCCTGGGCTGAGTTGTATCACTCGGTGCACAGGGAACATCCCATGGGGCTGCACCGCTCATTTCATGGGGATGCTGAGAGCAGGATCCTGTGGATCCCCTCGGGGTTGGGCTTTGCTGCCTCAGGACCAGCAGCCACCGGCCCAAACTGGCCCTGGCACTGCCGGCTGGGTCGTGCAGCCCCTTCCCCGACAGCGCAGCGCCTGCTCCTGCACCTCTCGCCTCCAGCCCCAGTTTCACCGTGTGCCCATTTCTTTCGACTTCGACACCTCTTGATGCCAGCCCTTCTGCTGCGCTCACGCATCCCTCCCGAAAAGCGCTGTACCTCCTCCGACATCCCTCAGCGAGGGCACACTCCCATCGCCTCCCACGTCCTCGTGCTCCCGGGCTCTCGCTTCGTCCCCGTTTCAGCCCCGTCCTTGCAGCCTTTGTGGTACGTGGACAGAGGGTGAGATTACAGCACCTCGGTCTGCCCCTTGCACCCCAAATCAGGGGGCAAATCCCCCACCGCACACCCCAGGTCTGTCCTCCCACAGCTTCTGCTGCCCTCCAGTTCAGCCCAGTTGGTCAGTGGAGATCAGGCCCTTTGTGGGCTCCCGCTGCACCACATCCCTCTGGGAAGCATCACATGGATGCGAGACACAGCGTAAGGCTATGAAAACACCTCATTTTCCTGCTTATTAATACCCAAGCCGTGCAGCACCAGCTCCTTGCATCCATTTCACTGCACTTAAAGTGTTTTGTCACAGCACCTCAAAGAGCAGAGAAACAGCCTCATTTAGTAATTATTTTAAAGCGATTTAGTGCAGGATTGACAGCCCTGATGCCACCCTGTGCTCGCTGCCTGCCGGGATGCTGTGTCCAACCACGGAGGGATAACGATGGGAGCCTCTGGGGCTCCTCATCCTCCTGCAGCTCCAGACCTGGAGGTCTCAGCCTGCAAACAGCAAATTGCACCTATTTTAGCTGTTGGGTGGTGGAGCGACACGAGAGGCTTTGGGCATCGCCCCCTCCTGCCATCTCTTGGCGTCTCTCCTGCTCACAGAAGTCTTCCTACGGCAAGCAAGTTTTCTGCTGATCCCTTAAGAAGCTTTGCTGTAATAGTGCAGTCTTAGCATTTAAAAAAGCAACTTTTTTTTCTTCCTGCAAACCGCCTGCTTTACCCTCCCACCCCTTGCTGGGCTCTGGTGCGGGCTGGGACCTGCAGGCTGGATTGGACCCAGTCAGATGATGGCTGAGCTGCTGTTATGGGGCCACGTTCACCATCCGGCTGCTGGTCACAGAGCTGGAGGGGGGCCACGGTTGGTTTGGTTGCCCATCCGTGGGGCTGGCAGCTTGGACACCAAGCTGGGGTGCCCAAATTGGGGCTGGAGCATTGGACACCTCTGCTGCTTGAGCAAGCAGGGTCAGACCTGATCAGGACTTTGATTTGAACCCGAAGGGACTTCACAGCCCTCATCCTGTGTGGGATGCAGAGCTCCTGGAAGGCAGCAGAGCCATATTTGCTAATGCAGAAAGGGGAGGGAAAGGAGGTGGAAGGAAATCGGATGTTCTCTGCGAGAAGAGGAGCGCGGGTAGGAGCAGCAGAAAGCCAGGGCTGAGAGCAGTCCTTCCCCTGGAGGAAGCGGCTCCATGAAATATTGATGGGATTCACACACAGCAGCCGAGCGGTGCGAGCTGCATTGCAGAGCTCGGAGCCGTGCAGCCGGGAAGGCAGCGGCTGCCGGGTAACGGGAAAAGCTCCTTCCCACAGCCCCTCTGTGCTGGTGGAGGTTGGTACCGGCCCCATCACGGCAGTGCGAGCTCACGGTGCCCGAGCACCAGGCGAGGGTTGGGGTTTGGGTGCAGCTGATCCCATCCGTGACCCATCCCAGGGGCCACCAAAGGCTCTGAGCTGATTTCTCATGTCCCCGCTGCCTCCCCATGGAGGTGGCCCAGTTTTTGGGGCCAAAGGGCTGTGGCATCGTGCTACCCAAGGTGGCTGCTTGTGCACATCCCCACCAGGGTCCTTCTCCCTCCCAAGCTGCCACCACGGCCAAAATCAGCTCCAGGCAGCACATCCATGGGATGAGGCTGGACCATCAGGGATGCCCCGTGCTTGCCACAGTGCCACGAGCCCTCATCCACCGTGCAGGTAGCCCAGTGGCTGGGCTCAGTGGGAGCTGGCGTCCCCAAGATGCAGCCCCACCGGGTGGCTTTTGCTCCTCTGATTCTTTTACGTTGCCTTGGAAACGACGGGATCCAGCGCAGATCTGATTTAAGCAAGCAGCAGACGTCACGCAGGGACAGGGACGGCGTGGTCAGGGCGCTGGCCCTGGGCTACCAACATCTTGGAAAGGGCTTAGCCCACGATCAGGCCCCCAGGCAGGGATGCGGGGTGCCCCCAGCTCTCACACCCATCCCCACCCCACTGAAAGGTGCAGGAAGACGCACGCTCCTCTTTTCCCACAAACAGAGCACATTTATGTGGCCCCATCCTTTAATTTCACGGGGTTTTGTCTCCCATCAAGATGGTGCAGGGGGATGAATGCTGCGCCTGCAGCAAGTTTCAGCCAGAATATAACTTTTATAACCCGCCTGAGCCATGAGATGCTGAACTCGGGTAGCTGGAGTTACTCACAAGTTCTCAGCTCATGTGCACCGAATTATCCCTCTTGCTGGGCAATTAAATTTCTATGAGCAGCTGCCTATCAAACCTGAAGCAATTAGCTAGAATTAAGTACTTTTAAGGGAAATAAGCCCTTGCCTTAATTCTCAATACGAAGAGGAGAACGCACTTGCGAGCTGTGCTACACAGCTTGCCCCAGCACACCGTGTCCTGCTCAGGACTGGCAGGGCCT
>NW_010201043.1:0-395 GCF_000695765.1 Mesitornis unicolor | reverse complement strand
TTCCCTAAAAATGCCAATTTTAGAGCCTACCTGCTCCTGATGCCAGCAGGACTTTGGTGCTTACCCTCCAGGCTGGGGGCTGCAGGGACAAGAGGAACCACAACCCCCATACCAGGGCTTTCCAGCCCCATCTCTCCATGGGGATGCCCACCTGGGGGGCTTTGAAGATGCACACACAGCCCCCAAAATCCCTCTACCTCCTTCCCCAGTAAAGCAGCTTCCCCAGTAGGGTAGCATCCCACCCCCCACTATTTATCCCCTCCCTCCTCTTCATCTCCCCACCCTCCATCAGGGGCCGTTCCCCACCTGTGCAGGCACCTGCAGGACCCCTCCCTCCTTCCCCACAGCCTTTGCCAAAGCACCCACCTTTTCCCATCAATATTTTGCCGCCCCCC